>NC_141761.1:25343525-25647414 GCF_982258835.1 Parasteatoda tepidariorum
TCTATTTATGTTTATTGTGTAATATGAGATGTTCATTTGGGATCTGTGTTTTTATTTAATTAATTTTTCTATTTTTTTGTTTCTTCCCATATTTTTCCAGAAATAAAAAAAAAATTTTTTTTGAACAAACTAATTCTACTCCTGTGTTTGTTTCACAATCTATTTTCCAAATCTGCAGAGGTACCGAAATACTGTACTATAACCCAAAAAACATAACAAGGATATTGAATTTTTTTTAACATACCATTAATAAGGCCAAAAATATTGATTATTTTTCAATAATGACTAAATTTGTTTACATATAAGAAATATTTACTCCTGAACTTTTTCAAAAATGCTATTTGGCAGTTGAACATCCAGTATTCGGGTAAATGGCTATGTGGTACATGATTAATAAGTTGTTTGACAAAGAGTAACTGTTTTATTTTAGGTACCATTGTGTGATATTGCTCCAGAGTTTTCCAGACAACAAAGATACCGACAAGCATATGAAGAGGATGATGACCATGGCGGACCCCGTGGAGTTCAATGTCAAACTCATTAGAACTTAAATAACATGTTTCCATGGTACATAATTTACATATATGTATTTATACACAATGTATTTATTGTTCCCTGTTCTGTTGACTGTAATCATTTCAGTTTTATGTAGATTCGTGTATTCCATTGGGTATCTAAATTATGTTATTTGTTTTCTTGTTTGCGCAATAAATCGACTGAGTTTATGTCTATTGTTTTACTCTTATTTAAATATATTTTTACAAAAAGCAGTATGCTTTTTTATAGTACCATAAAACACTGGCTAAACCCTCACGAATTTTTTTTTAACGAAATTGCCGCAAAGTGGGGGCCTGAGGATAAATAGTAGCAAGGTAAAACAAGGTCACCACTCCACAGGGAAAACCCGGAAAATGCAGGGAATTTTGTTTCTTATTACGCTTTGAGTGGTCACCATTTTTTAATGGTGACCACTCAAAGCGTAATCTATGGGATATTTAACCATGATATTTCAGCTATACAAAACTATTTCATTTACTATAGCATTATTTAAGCATGTTCAGCTGTTTTTCCAGCAATTAATAATAAATATAGTTAGCCCAATATAGCTCATATAAAAGCACAGTAATTGTTGTTTCCTCTTAATATATATTGTTTATAATATGTACAGGGAAGACACTGGGAATTTTTTTTCTAGATTTGAGTGACAACCCTGTAAAATAAATTTTTTTAAAGAAAATCGAACATGTTTAATAAAGCACAAATGTTAATTGATTTAATGTAGTATGAAATGAATGAAAATAAATTTATGTAATTAAAATAAATGAAATTTATTTTAAATAAATGACCTTTTACCTGTACTCTTTTTCAACCAAATTATTACGATCACATCAAAAGCAATAAGCGAGAAAGTAAAAAAATCTTTCGTAAAGAATAAACACAAAAAACGAAAGATTTAATTTAAATGTATTTATTTACAACCATTTCTAATAGCAACTGGAAAAGCCTGAAGCATCTGATATTGCGCGCATGGGAATTGTGATGTTTGATTTTAAAACCGTGTTAATATGAATTGCGATACAGAATTCTAAAGACGCATGGATACAAGTTGTGATGTTGCATTTAAAAGACCCTTGAATACAAATCACGGCTATAATTTTTAAATTGAGTTGATTTTTCAGTTTACATTTGTGTAAATACGAATTGCAATGTGCAATTTTTAAATCACACAAGTTGATGTTTGGTGTTATAATCGTGTGAATATAACTTAGATTTTCTGGGATTGATGTTGGATTTTAAAAATGCATGATCTAAATGCGATATTAGATTTTTAAATCGTGGGCGTAAGAAATGGTAGGTGGTTATTTTACCTTTGAATACGAATCATGACTTGTGGACAGTATCCACAAAATTTAAGAATTTCCGCAAATGGTGTATGCCTATATTATTTGATCTACTCTAGATGGAGGTTTTGATCCTTAGTCAATATTTATAGGAAACTGTGAGTGGGGGCCTAATCGAATCTGATTGCTTGTTCCTCATTTTACAGTCAATTTAGATTAGCTATTTAGATGAATATTTTATTCATGTTATATCTACCTTTTCTGATACTCTTTTGATCATATAGTATTGGCTTTAAATCAATTAAATGTCAATGAATGAACGTATGAAAACTTCATTATGGTTTGATAATTTTTTCCATACATCTAAGATGAATATGTCTTATTTTTCCCCAGTTCTTAATTTTTTTGTTGCATGTATGAAATATTTAATTCAAATACATGAATTCATTCGCAAAAATATTGAATTTACTAATGTATTTAAGACTTGTGATTTCAAAATCAACTCTTTCCCCCCCCCCCCCCCAAAAAAAAATATGTATAAAAGTTTATTGATAAAATGGGAGTTAGTTTTGAGACTTACTCAGTTTAGAGAAAAGAATGGAATTATTTAAATAAAAAGTATCAAATTAAAGGTCTTATAAAGACTTCAGCCACAACATTTATTACACAAGGTTGCTACACTACTTGGAAAATCAGTCAACTGTCCAAAAAGTTTTGGAATTTAACATTTTTGAGCCAAAATCAGAGTTTGATTTGGTGAATGTGATCTTTGCACTAACATTTCCTACTCATAAGTCTTGTTTTCACCCAATATGCATCAAGCCAAATTTACCAGAACAGTAGTATGCCATGGTTTTGAGACTTAAAAACTTTCAACTGGGAAAGAGTTAATAGTTGCTAGAATCCATAACAGATAGAGGGATGGACGTACTTCAGTTAGTTTATTCTTTTTTTAAGAAACTTATTGTCATAAATAGTATTGTATAATCTTTTTTAAATTAATGTTCTTATTGTTAATCCTCTTATCACCAAGTTTTGATAAATGAATTCAATTAAACTCATCTTTCAAAACTTCCTGGAATCATGAGGATTGCCAATTTATTTGGAAATTATAAATCTGTATAATCAGGGTTGGCAAGTTTGTGACACATGACGGTTTTTACTGGTTTATATCATGGTTTTTACCGTCATGTCAAAAACCTCTAGTTTTGGTAAAACTGTATTTTTATTTGAGTTTAACTGCTTATAATTTAAAATTAATTTTTGGGCAATAAAATTAGAAAAAAAGTTGTTAAAAGATATTTACGAACAGATTCTTGCATTTTCCCAACATAATTATATCAAAACATACTATTTGAAGTAAAATATTAGGATACTAAACAAAATTTTCAACATTTCCAAACATCATTTTGTTTGGCATATTACATTACTGAAGAATGTCAAGTCATTCTTGACTTAGAGTTTGTTCGTGGTTGCAAGTTTTGAAAGTTTTGTTTAGCTTATTTCTAATATTTAAGAAATGCCAAATTTTAAATTCTTTTTAGTTCTTGAATTTATTAATAGTTCCAAGTTTTTTTTTTTTTTTTTTGTTTATTTCTAACAAGTGCAAAATTTTGAATCCTTTGCAAATCAAGCTATAATGATAAAAGTATCACTATTTTCAATAAGTATATAACAATATTTCTATATGAATGTATATCCTTCTATAAGATTACATGTTTATAGTGTGACGCTTATCGTCACTTAATTCAGAATCACAATAAAACATTTAAAATAGATTTACCGTAAATTGCAAAATAATTGACTAGATTTAAAATACTTAAATTAACAAAGCTTTAATCAAATACAAATTTATATAACAAATTAAACTAATTAAAAGGCTTTGATTAGCAACAAATAAACTAATTGGCATGGAGAGAACTTACCCATACTGATGTTTATATTGGAAGTTGGTGAACCTCAAAATGACTCGGTTCTGCTCTCTCTACTCCTACTGCTACTGTTTTTGTTGATCTTTAGAGAGAGCAGAACCGAGTCATTTTGAGGTTCACCAACTTCCAATATAAACATCAGTATGGGTAAGTTCTCTCCATGCCAATTAGTTTATTTGTTGCTAATCAAAGCCTTTTAATTAGTTTAATTTGTTATATAAATTTGTATTTGATTAAAGCTTTGTTAATTTAAGTATTTTAAATAGTTGAGGTATGTAAATTAATTCGACAATATATGCATAAAATAAACGATCACTGGTTATAATTAATAGTAGTAGTTGTGTCTGTAAACCACCGTAACAATAGTTGCAAAATCAATAGCAATCATTTACAACATTCATTTATAAAGGCATTTATGTGAAAATAATATATTGTCCTCTATATGCCATAAATGAAAGAAAACAGGTTTTTTATGGTTTTTACCACTGTCATGTCAAAAACCCAACCCTGTGTATAATATCTCGGGGTTTGACCCAGGTTTTTTTTTTTTTGGGGGGGGGGGCATTTTTTTAATTCATAAAGAACATTAATTTTTAGTGATCACTTTTTTTTCCTTCTTAATTTTTCCAAGTTTACTTGTTTTGTTTTTTTTAAATCTTATTTCAGCTGCTTTCTTTTGGTTCTTTGAATGAATTCCTATATATCTAATATGTTTTTACCCCATGCGAATTTCCAATTGAGCCATCTTTTCTTCCAAAGCGTCAGATTTGTGATGATTTCATCATAATTTTATGTCGTTAGTTGATAGTGTATCAGCAGTTATTAAAATTTTTTTTGTTCATTCTGATATTTTCAATACAGTGTTATTACAACGTTTGAATTTTGATTTTGAAATATGATTTTTTGGCGTATTCAGTTTGTGACGATTCCATATCTTTTGATGGTAGTTTTTACAGCCATTATATATTTTTTAAACTCTTTTTCACGTGGTTTGGTTTTTTGAATTGTGATATTCTTAATACATTATTACGATGTTCGAATTTGAGTTAACCCGCTTGGACGTGTTTGTTTTGTGATGATTCTATCGTAACTTTACCACTTCGGTAATTTTTTCGTGTTGTCTATCATTCACCATTTTTTGGTCTTTTTCACAAGATTATCCGAACTCCGAAATTTTTTACTTTCGAATTTGAGTTGAGATGCATTCAAATCTCATAAAATGGCGTCATTGAGTGATTATTTAATAAAGTTCAATTTTGTGAAGCGGCCGTTTTTACAAATTTGAAATTGGGGGGAAAGACCATTTTTACGAATTAGAACTTCATGAATGGGTCATTTTTTAGAATTTGAATATTGCGAAGGGGCCACAAAACGACCCCAATTTCCATTTCAATTAATTTTTAATTAAAGCTTGATAAGAAATACTTTTAAAATGTCTTATAAATGCTTATTTTTTCATAATTTATTTTCTATATTGTTATTGGGAAAAAATATTTTATTAAAATATTGCTTTTTCTTTTTTTTACTAGAATTATATTTAAATAGTTGCATAAAAAATACTAAGTAAGCGATTTTGGAAACCTCTGCTCTAGATTATCCCAACTCTATAATTGAATTAAAGATCAGAGACTTGAATTCCCAAGTAGCGTACTATTTCTTATTGGTGGTTTTCATATTTTTTTTTAAAGATTTCAGTTTAATTTTCTTTCAATTATCGTTTATAACAATGTTAAATAATGAGAAGTATAATAAAAAGTTGGTGTTAAAGGTATAAGACTTTATAAGTTATCTACCAACAATGGATTATTGAGTATTATTTCTGGTTTTACAAAAAAAATCCGTATAAAGCCAGAAATGATCTTACTTTTCCATACTCTTTATGAATGCCTCAATTTATACTAAAAACAAAAAAATTTAAATTAGTTTATAACTTTAAAGTAAAAACAAGAAAATGAAGTGATGGCCATAAAATTGTTGCATTGATTGTAATGATTTTTTCTTTTTCCAATCTTCCCAAAAAGGGAAAAGTAGAACATGGAACAGTGTTGTATGCATATCTCTTAAATTACAAGTGTTCAGTAAAAATCTGATTGTCCCAGTCAAGAATTGAATATCGCTAAGCTTGAATTCTGCTCCACAGCTATAGTAAAAGCACTCACACAAGACTATTATTATTAAAAAAATTAAATTACTGAGGATCTGGCATGTATGCTGATTCAAAATTTTTATGAATCTTACGAGGGACCATTCCTACTGCATATAATTCACTCATCTCTAATAGTACTCAGGAGGGAACTTGATTGTAGAATTTTTTTGAAGAATAGACTTCACTAATCAGTGTCTCTCATTTTCCTGACAGCGATCGATGTTTAATTGCATGCAATGAGAAAAAATGTTGTGGAATGCTATTCAGGGGATTTATCCAATAAATGTGCTTAAATTAAAGTCATATCTATAGACAAAATTAGACACAAATTGATAAACAGTTTAAAAAACCAGTGTTCGAATTTCTCGTGTTGTAATATTGTATTAAAAATTTAGTTTTTTAAAAAAAGACAAAAAACTAGAAATGAGTAGCAATAATTGTAAAAAAAAAAGTTGCAAGATTCCCTAGATTGACGATGAAATTGGAAAAAATAAAGCACATTTAAAGTGATTATTGAAAAACACGTTTTGAAACTCGGGGGCAAATCTTAAAAATATTGGTTATTTTCTAAATCATGTAGAAAAGCGTAGCATAGCCTTATTTAAAAAAAAAAAACATCAAAAATGACTTGGATTGATAATAAAATTGTCACAAATGATTGTTAAAATGTGTGATTCGAGAAACGCAACTTGCTATAATACCAGATTAAAAAATAATAAATAAAATGTAGAAAAGCGTAGCAATAACTGCTGAAAGAACAATAAAAAAAATCCCTTTGATTTCTGATGAAATCGGCACAAATAAAGCACACATTACAATGTGCGATTAGAGTGGCTTATTAATATGTGTTGAAAATAGATGGATTTTCAAAATCACGAGAAAATTCACAGTTATAAGAGCCAAAGAACAATAGAAAAACATCATTAATCCATGCGACTTGATACATCATAAATAAATATTGGACAAAATTGAAAGATTAACATTATTTTACTGCTCAATTTCTTTATTTCTGTATGCTTTTTCGCATAGATTTTATTTACATGCAACATTGCTAAACACAACTAATTATTATTACAGATTAAAATCATATCAATTACATATTAGGTCAATTTAAAACATAAATATCTCATGGGGGAAAAAAAGGGTATTAAAATAAGATAACCAGATTGGGCAATATTAAAACAATCCTGCCTAGAGGAATCATTGAAGTTGAACCACTTAAATAAAAATCCACTTATATTTTATTTGATTAGCTGACTTAGAACCTCCAGTAGAAATTTTTTTTTCATAATTTCTATGTTTAATTAATTCCCCATAAGTATTTCTCAATTGTGTGCATTTCAAACCTAATTATTTTAAGTGCTTAATATTATTGGAGTTATATAATCTGAAATAGCAAAATTGATATTTACAGATATCAAATTAATATTTAATAAACACAAAAAATTAGAATATAAATAATATTTGAAATCCCTAGCTAGTAATGAGGTAGGTCCAAAGAATTCAGCAGCACTCTTGCTAAGATTTATAAATTTTGTACAAAGTTTGCATGGAATTTTATAAGAAAATACTGTAATAAAACATTTTCTGTAAACATTTTTTTAAATATAATATAAGAGAAATAATGACATTCAAGGAAAGTTAGATATTTCATATAAATCGAACATTGAAAAAAAAAATTGAAACCTTATGATCTTTTTTAAAACATATGATGTTGGTGATAATCTGCAAGAGCATTCTTTAAAAAAATTGTCAAATATTTGAATAAATTGCTTAATACTTTTTACAGTAATGTAATTCTTTTATCATTTCTTAAGAAAATGCAGAACAAGTTAAAAAAAATTTTCTCAAAAATGTTTGTTGATGATTTGAGAAGATCAAAACTCCATTCAAAGTGGATACAAACATCCAGAAAAAGAAGAAAAAAAAATCAGAATTTTCCTGATTTTTGTAATCAGAAGCACAAATTTTATAAATTTTTCATTCATGCTTTATTCTTATACATAAAATATTTAACAAAACAATTATTGCTACAAGAATTGGAAATAAACAATTAAAAAAACTAATAAAAGACCAATTAATTTGTCAGAGTATCTTTTTTGTCAGGTAATTGTTTTGCCAATTGTACTTTTAGATATATCAAACTAAAATGAATTTATTTTCTTCAACTTTCAGGATTGCACACTATGTTTTTAAATTGCCCGATTTTTCGAGATTGACTAAGTTCTCAGACTTTTCCAGTTCTATGGCTGCCCTGTTCTTCTGTATTTAAACAAATTAAATTTTTTGTGACACCAACAATTTGGAGCTCCCCACTTTCTTAATGTCGTAAAACTCCTTCAATAAAATACAAAGCTTATCTAGTAGAAAACTAAGCAATTAAAAAAAAAAAAAAAAAATAGAACTATAAATATGATGAGTATACAATTTTAAGACAAAAATACATACAAAAAGCTAAATACTAATATGATATTTAAAACTATTTGCAAATTATTTATAAAGATAAATTACAAAGAGGAATAGGTTGCATTGTATCAACTATCTATTGCATTTAAAATCGCCAACCACATTTTTAGTGTCTTTCCATTGTGTTCAAATGCTGGAATATATTGGGCATTTTGATACCACCAGTCTTTTAAGACAATTTCAAGTTTTTTACAGCTTTTTCTAAGCTCAAATAAATTTCTCTGGACAACTTCCAGATCATCTGCATTGTCTATAACCAAAGATAACTTTTTTCTAACCGTCAAAGTTGAAATTTCTTCAGGTGTATAGCAGAGCTGCTTTGGCACAACATACAATTTTGTTTTAATGCTAGCAATTTTTTCAATAACCAAATGTCGATTCCGAAATGGTTTCAAAGAAAGAAATTCCCAAATTTTTGCAGGAAAGTTCCATTTTGTGAAAGTATAATCTTTAAAAATATCTTGTAAGTATGCTTTACTTTTCAGTAGCTCAAAAGATAATTTAGAATCACAATCCATGTTATTAACGACATTGATGAAACAATCATCTTTATTGCACTTAATGGTGGACAGCATCTGTGTATCAATGAACTTACGACAAGACTCTAAAGAAAGCCTCATGTTTATGAAAGCTTGTGGCATCGTATTTAATAATCCATGTAGGACACTTAACTTTTTATAAAAATCTCCCATAATTATTTCAATGTCTTGACACATGACTTTCGAATTTGCATTATTTTCTTTCATATTTTGAGTTATATCCAATTCACTAGCAAGTTTCTCTTCCAAATATTTAATGCTATCAGACAAACACTCATTTTGAATATGCAATGTAAGATAATCTTTTTTCAGCTTACTATTGTCCTTATTAAAATACACATCATCTATCTCTAATGAACATTTGTAAGAACCAATTTTTATTTTTTGAAAACAACTGTTAACTAGATCTTGCTTCATAGATTGCAAATAGGCTTCTGACAATCTTCCCACTTCTGCTTGCCTGGCTTTTTCAATGTTGCTCTGAAGAGAATTAGATTCCTGTTGTGATATACATTTCAAATGATTAACAATATCTGTAACAATTGTTTCACTCATAATTTCAGTCACAGGAAAGATTAAATTAGCGACGGACGAATTAACATCTTCATGAAGTAATTTCTTTTTAACAGTTAACATAATTTCATTGAGAATGCCATTAAGAAAAGCATCATTGAAATTGAAATTTTCATTGATAGCATTCTTAATTGATTTCCGATTGATAGCATATTTAAAGCATTTTGTATTTTCATTTGCAAATAATTTACTTAAGAAAATGAAAAGTTTGTCACTAACAACTAGAAGGGATTTATTTTTTTCTTCAAGATTCAAAGTGGCCAGTTCAAGAATTGTACTCTTTTGGCTTAAAATGGTATTTTCTTCCTTTTTATTTTTAATTGAAGTATTTAATAAAAATACATGCTTGGAGACGTTTTTTGTAGTATGTTCAAGAAATCGTACTTTATCCTCAGTGTTATCCAATTGATTTTGCAAGAGACGAACAATGTTTTCTTTATTATCATCCGGATACTTTTCACTTTCTTTAACAGCTCGTCGTAGCCGCAATAGTTTTCGTATAGATGCAATTGACTGTTTCGAGCCCACACGTTTTATGACGAATTTCCAAATCTCTCTATTTCTTCCTTCGGTGAGTCTACAAATTGACGAAAAGTCAGGTAAATTTTTTAAGCGACCCTCAATTAGCCCATCAGTTTCATTAACAATCCAATTTTGAATGTTTTTTTCCAATGAAGACATTACTTATTGATCAAAAGTCACTAAGACAGATTTATTAATTTTTCAGTTGAAATATTCTATCAATTCATCAGAAGTTTAATTGAAATACATAATTACCGATTAAATTGTATAGCGCGTTAATTTTAATTTTAAATTATGGTGAAAGTTATCTATTGATTATTTCTACCCACATAAATGCTAGAGTTTCTTCATCCATTACCCGAAGAAAGAGCTAGAAAATAGGAAATGGAGAAAGGAAAATGAACAATATTTTGGTTATTGGCAGCAGCAAAGGGAGTTTAGTTTTTTTTAGTGTTGCCAAAAGATAAAATATGTTCACTGGTTCCTACTTTCTAAGAAAGTTGAACCTGATTTTTCAAGTGTATGTGTACAGAAATAAGTAACCGGTAGTCACTGACCGAAACAGAGGATTGTGACGTTTTGTTTTCTTATGAAATTTTTCGGAAATTAGATATCTGATGCCTCGTGATTTAGATTAACAGCCCCTTAAATAAGTTTGGAAATCACTTAATATTCTATTCTAGGAAACTCAACGATATCAGCTACTCGATATGTCACCCAGCCATTCAGCAATGAATTTAGGGTATATGAGATATTATTACTTTAATTTTTAGATTATATGCTTAATATTAAATGTACTGATTCATATATGCTATGTACATAGTACACAAATGTTAATAATTAATTAATATAATAAATAATTAGTTGAGTGTTTGTTTTATATCTGGAAGGATTTTTCCCTTCTTATATTATCAGACATATGTATGAAATTTTTGACTGCTATAAAAGTCTTAAAGACTTTCATATGTCAATTTTTTTTTCTATGTCCATGACAGGATAAGGACTTTATCCTGTCATGGAGATAGTTCTGTACAGAGTATTGAAAATCACAGTTCAACTTCACGAAAATTGTCCTCTTTGAAATATATACCTATATTTTAAATTGTAAATGGGTCGCCATTAGCGAAATTTCTTAATTTATCTCTATGCAGGACACAGCCTGATTCATTGTATTCCTTCTCTAAGTGTTTCAAAGTATGAATATATACAAAAGATAGTTTGTATTGCTTATAAAAATAAGGAAAAATACCAAAATTATTCTTAGACATGAAATTTACTTTATTTATGTTTGAATGAATGGCATTGGTAACTTTAACATCTGTGCAACTCTTTGAAAATATTCAAATTGTTTTAGTTTGTATGTTTTATTTTATTCTGTCATTGAGTATATATTTTTGGTTAATTATAAGTGTTGGACAGTGAGACTTAGCAATTGCAGTTGTCAGACCCCTCAAAGAAAAAAAAAGGGCACACCACTTTTATAATAAGATGTTATCACCACCTGAGGTTTCACCATCAGGTTTGTTTAAAAAAGTAGTAAGCCAATGAAGTAAGCCATTTTTTTTTAATAGTTTAAATTGTTTTTCTTAATTTTATTTAAAACAAAGATTTAAATTATACTTTATGTTCTCAATTAAAATTAAGTTATTCTAAAGTATGACCTTGAATATTTTTTCAATCATTATTTAATATTACAATAAATATTTTAAAAAAAATATCAACTTTCTTCCACAAACACACTAACTTCATACAAAAAGAATAACTGTAGATTTTAAATTTACTTATTCATATATTTATTATTTTTTTTATAATTTTTATCATTTATTTATAAATAGAAATTAGATACCAAATTGTAAAATTAATAATGTATTTAAAAGAATGAGATCTCCTTAGTTTAAATACAGCAGTATTCTCCCCTTAAGCGTTTGTAGAAGGGCAGCTTGCCCTTTGATCCCTATTAATAGAAGCACTTTTTTGCCCTTTTTGTAAAAATAATCTGCCCTTCCATAAAAAAAACTGCCTTTTTATTTTATTTTTTCAGGAAATGGTTGTTTTCTTAACCTCCTGTTTTAATGATAAGTCCACTTTTGATGAAATTGGTAATCTAAAAAGCAGGGTTCGTTGATTTAAATCAGCTTGATTTAAATCACGATTTAAATCATGATTAAAATCAAATGATTTTTTTAAAAAAATCATTGATTTAAATCAACTGATTTTTATATATATATTATATTGATTGCTTTAAAAACAGTGCTTTAAATTATTGATACTTTTATTATTTTCTTTTCTTAGTTTTAAAATTTATTTTAAATAAATTGCTGCATTAATTAATTTTAGTTAACGAAATTACTTTTTTCTTGGAGTGTGTTAAACACATTTAAAATTACATGTTTAAAAATCTTTTGATTCTTAACATTGAAAGTACAGATTAAAGTAAATATTTAATGCTGTCTTAATATAGACTTGCATAGCTGTAGAAAGTAAATAAACATGCTTTTTTTCAAAAAGCAAATGTTAATTAAAATTCTACCCTTTGATTAAAAAAGCATTAAATTCAAATCTACATTATAGTTTATTGATGGAAATTTCTATATTAAAAAGAAATTACCTTAATATGCCAAAAATAGAAGAAAAAAAAAGCTGACTTCAGATATTTTTTTCCTGATATAGTGTCATTCTTCCCTATCAAAGTCTATTTGAAGCAGTAGGGTTATTAACTGGTTTTTATTTTTCTTCTCATAATATGTTTACGGTATCTTTGAAATTATCAGATTTTCTTTTGTGAAAAAAAAATTCCAATAAGTACATAGATTTTTTTAAAAATGTTTTTTAGCTTAACTTATGTATTTTGATAAAGGATTGAAAATGAATATTTTAACATAAAAATATATAGATTGAATATTTATTTTTTGATGAATAACAACATTTATAAATACAATCTGTTGCATTTATTTTGCCATTTTATAAATCATGAGGAAAAAAAAGAGATCACAGTTTTAAATTAAAATTATGCTGTGCTAATTGAAACTTTGTGTTATTAGTTAAAATAGTATTCTTTAAATTATCTATTTTATCTTGTCTTTTAATTTCAATCATGCCTTTGTATCAAAATGGTCGCTATGCATTATAATGAAAAATTATTTTAGTAAGTTAGAGCTTCTAAAATATTGTTATAATATAGTTTTAATATTAATTTAATTTTGATTAAACATTTATAAAGTTTTTTTGATCATAAATTAAAGCTCTTATAGTGTATTTAAATAAAAATAAAAAAAATCTGATTTAAATAAAAAAAATCCGATTTAAATCAAAATAGTCAGATTTTTTCGATTTTTTTTAAAAAAATCGAAAAAATCACGAACCCTGCTAAAAAGTAATTCCTAAATGGAAAACATTTAAACGATTAACTATAAAAAAATCACTATAAAAAATTGTGTTTTTCCCCATTTTTTTAAGCTTATAGTTTGGATAGTTGCAATTTGTTGCAAATTCTAATTTGTAGCCGAATTATCTAATAACTGATCTATTTGTCCTCTTTTATTTGGCTACAAGTAGATTGAATTAATGTTTAATGTGATACATTAAAACATGGAAATTATAGTAATCATTTTTCAACCCTTCTCCCATTCTTTACTTTTTTTGACGGAAAAAGTTTTTTTTTTTTGTTCACAAAGAGGTCAAAGGTAACAACATAAGTTCCTAGAAACTGACAATCACTCCACTTACTTTAACAGTTTGTATCTATTGGATAATTCTTGTTTCAATTGAGATAGAATCTTCTGCTTTTAGTTTTTATAAAAAATATTTCTATTCTTGTTTTCAAACTTATTTTTTAATTACGCCCTTCAGTTCTTTCAAGTATGAGAAATCTTGCAGTCCAATACAAATAAGAAGTATCTCTGGAAGGGGAGGGCGTCTTGACAGAAGAACTAGGAGCGGCTTTGAGGGAGACGATCGCCATTCATGTCTACATGTTCCTGACACAAAATGCAGTCAGGAGAGTCAGCAAGTTTAATGTGACTAAAGGTAGTCATGTCCAGTGAGCAATCAGAAGGATGAAACTCAAATAGCTCTAGGAAGTGTTTTTTTAAGACAAGATGTTAGAAGCTCTTCCCAAGATTTACAAACAGCTTCATCTCTGTTGGAGGTTGGTCAGTGGTTCTAAATTTTTTGTTTGATTTGGAGTTTTGACAATTCTGAGAGTTAGTTGGGTGACAGAGGGGAGTCCATGAAAGATGACTCTTTATCGAGATTATCTGCATTTTCATTTCCCCATTAGTCTTAATGGCTGGGAATCCATTGAAGAGTCATTTTCTTACCAGTAGAGTGTTAATGGCAGTTTTGCAAGTGAATTCAATGGCTGCAGGCGGAGGTGCATAATTTGAGATAGTGCATATTGCAGCTTGACAATCAATGAAGATGACAAAATTCTCCTTTGGTCTCTCCAAGATCTCCTGATGAGCCAGGTAAATGGCAAAAATTTATTCATCAAAATTATCTGAGTTAAAACTTAAAAGCTCTTTAAGTTGAAAAAGTCTGAAAAAAATTCCAGCTCTGGCTCGTCCAGTAGTTTGCTCAGCTGAGCTATCTGTATAGATGCGTTGTTACTAGGGTATCTTTCCTTGATGGTGGCAGAAGCTGCAGCTTTGAATTCTGAATAAGTTAAATATCAAACATGCATGGTATATAAATTGATGTCTTTATATTGATTTCTTGCACATAAAATTCTAGGGTTTTTCACTTTGTGTCACAATTTCCCTTGATAGTCTAACACAATGGTTATGTAAAAGATATTTGTGTTATGTATAAAAAATTTGTAGAGTATAAAATTTTTTGAATGTAAATAATAATTTTTAAATTTTATTCCATTCACAATGCTTTTTTTCTTTTCAGAAATAAGTTTTGTACTATTCCTATTGGCTCCAGCTTTGATAATGACAATTATAAATTTGATTCTCTTGTAATAGTATCATCTGACATAACAAAACAACATTTATCTGAGGGTAGTTATTTGCACAAATTTCTAGAAGCTCTTAAGTTAAATAGTCAAGTACGTATCTATAGTCATTATATATGTATGTTTTTATATATATTTGATTGTTATATTATTCTTTTATAATATCAGCTTGCTTTTCTGCACCCTCAGCTGCTTTTCATGCTCATTATCTTCTAAACTATAAATATTACAAGTTACAACGCCTTATATTAATCCTTTCTTGACCTTATGTTAATCTTTTCTAAATATTTTAAATATATTGGATTTTATGTATTCTGATATCATATTCATCGAATGATCAGACTACTTTTTATCTTAAGACATTTTTTTGTTGTTGTCCTTATTTCTATTTATTAAACTCTTAAGCGTTTGGTATCTTATTAGGTTAAAATATTTTGTTTCTATTTTTTTGTAGTACGATGCCTGCTTCAATGATAGTATTACTTTCCTTGTACCTGAAGTAGTTAGATATGAAAACATTAAGAAGTTGGTAAGTTTCATTCTTAAAAGTAAAAAAAAGTGTTAAGTGTCCACTGCCAGGCATGAAATTTTATCAATGTGTTATTTTTTTTCTCTCACCATTTTCGCCTTTTCTGATGTTTTTTATTATTATTATTTATGTTAGTTTTTATGTGTACAGAGATTCTAAAATATAATTAAAGCAACTATTTTTTTCTCTTCTTTGTTCTTTTAAAAATGTTAAAAAACTTGCTAAATAAAACTCATAGATTAAAAATCTGATGCTTGCCGTTTTGATTTTTCAAATTAGTTTTCTATTCTCGATTAGTTTTCCTTTAGTTTTCTTTCTCATTTTCTTACTGTCGGAAAATTGATATTAATTTATTTATTGTTTTCATTATTAATTTCAAGCATGTGTAATGATAATTTGTGTTTAGTTTTGATAAGAAATGGAAGTATGCAAATCATATAAATTAAATGATATTAAAAAGAAATTATTGATTGCTGATAATCTTTATCTTAAACCTTTCAAAATAAAATTCAAGAAAAACTAGCAAATTAAACTTTAAATTTATGGATTGTGTTGTAACCTCTGAAAAGTTTATATATTTTTAAGTGAAGGATTAACATACCAAAGTGTGCCTTCAAGAAGCTAACTGAAATTGCTAAGAAGTATTCCAGTAGTTAAGCACATAAAACCGTCTAAAAGCATAAATGTTGTAGTTGTTATTAAGTTTTTATAGTTAATTTTTATTATAATAAAATTTGTAGTTCAGATTAATTATTTTTATTTTCAGTCTTTTTATTTTTATGAATTATAATCGTACATAAAATTCATGTGGTAAGAATAGAAAATGAGAGTCTTAAAGAGTTTAATTGGAGATGATAATTGTTATCCAATTGTCTATATTTCAAATAAATTTCTTTTAGTCATAAACTACATTAATGAAGAATTAAATTGGATAAATGTAACTATGTATAAAAATCTAATGATGACATTCCATTGTTGTCAGTGCATTTTTATTGCCCAGAAAATCACATGGTATAATCGCACATAAATTTCTGTATTTTTTTGTTAGTCATCATCATGAAAGTCACAAAGGTTTCCTTGTAAATATCACAAATTTGAAAGGTTTTTTTCAGTTAGTATATTTTTTCTATTTTACTCTGCTATCATTACATTTTTGGTTTTTAATTGTTTTCTAAATTACGAAAATAAAAGAGTTGTTTTGTTGTTATAATGTAATTCCTTGTTATTTCCTTATTATGCTACATTTTATGATAAATTTATTAGTCTTGGCTAGGCCTCCTGGTTAAAGTCCCCTTGATGTCAGGCTAACCATGGGAGGTTTTCAGGGTTTTACTCTCCATGTAATGCAAATGCAGGTTAGTCTGTCTGAAAGTCTTCCACGAAGGCAAATTTCTCCCAATACTTGATCAAAGAGTTGCCTTGTCTTCTGGATTATGTTCAAAAATAAAAGACTACGAAGTTGAACATAAGTAGTTGTACACTGAGAATTGGTTCGGTTGTTCGACAACGGTTATAAAATAAAATAACTTCTGATGGAGTCATGGTGGCTCAAGGGATAGAACATTTCAAATCCCAGTGATATTTTGATGAAGGACGATTTCATTGTTTTTAATAATTTTTTGACAGTTATTTATCTTTTTTTTTCAAGATCTCAGCATGATTTTGCAAACTTCGGTATTTTTAATACATTATTATTGAAACACACAAAATTTAAATTTGAATAACTTACTTTTTAATGGGTGTGATTCATGGATATTCCATCATTAATCTATGTTTTTTTTCTTATAATTTTCTAGACAATTATTTTAGCTATGTTTTAAGGCAATTTTACATGGTCTTCAAAATTTTGATATTTTTAATATAATTTTATTACAGCATGTCAATTTTAAATTCAGTTGGCTCTGTTATAAAAAGGTAGTATTTATGATTTTTATTTTTTGAGAGACAGATTAAATGAAATAATAATTTAGTTTTTAAGTGGTAGGAAATATGCATTGCACATGAACCATAAAGCAAAATATTAAATCTTTTTCTTTCCAAGTGTACAGAAAAACTCAGTAACATTATTACTTTATTTAAGTATTTTATTGAATAGGATTCCTTTGTTTTAGGTGTATAGTCCTACAGGTCCTCTCGATCGACATTTTGATGATGTTCGTCGGTTTGCAAATGCTGCCGAGAAAGGTGTCAAAAGGTTAAATGTTATTTCTCATTGTTTCTTATCAAAAATATTTCTTGAGTGTGTTATTTGTTTAGATGTTTTAAAGTGTTTATGTATATATCCTATTAATACTTTCTGTTTATTTTGTTTTAATCAAAAATTATAAATAAGTATTTTTATAAGTATAATTTTTTTTAATCAAAATATCAAAACTTTAAATTTTTTTCAGATTGTGTATTTTGATATATTTTAGTATCTTGGTACTTTAGTAAATTCTTATTAAATTGACTTTATGTACATTTTTATTCTTAATCTCTCTATATAAAATGAATGCTGGTCTGTCTGTGTGTCCTTCATAAACTCTTAAATCATCTGAACAAGAGCCATGAAATTTGGCATACGGATAGTTCAAAGCACAGGAAAGACCACTGTCAACATTGGAACATACGACTGTGAAGCATTAGCCATTGTTTTAAATTTTACTATAGACGATTTTATTTTTCAAAATATTTTAAAGATAACATCAATCATATGATATTTGCTAGTTCATAGCTCTATGGTTATGTTCATGTTTGGTTATAGCTCCTGTTTGCTAGTTTATAGCTCATGTTTGGTACCTCTCACTTTAACTATGCCATCATTGAGAAATATTATGTTGGTGTAAGGAATGCATTGATTGGAGTATCCAGCAGTTTAGAGTGATGTTCTCTGACGATTCACTAAAACTCATGATTCTGGTTACTAGTATGTATGGAGAGAGGGGAGCGTGTTGTGATGGCCCAGGCATCATGCACAATAGCTGAACGCATCTCAGGGCAAGGTAGCATTACATTGCAGAGAGATTACTCTTGATCATACTTCTCTTTTTAGGGATATAATAGGTCCAGACTTTCTGTTTATGAATGACAATGAGCAGCCACGCAGGTGTACTTAATTTTATTCGATAAATCAACGTCTATTATTAATTATTTCAAAAAACGCAACTGTTCCTTAGCAATTGTCAAGCAGTGTTGTTTTTATTTATACTCTTTGATAGTTTAGTGGACAGCATGAGCAACAGGTGCAAAATGTGCATTAGTGTCCAAGATAATCGCATATCTTTCTATGGTACTCATTTCTGTTTCATTCTTGCGAGAAGACTCATTTTTCATGGCTCTTTGAAAATCATCCAATGAGAATCTTTTTTAATTTTATTATTTTTTGTTATGTCAATATCTGAACTATTTGGCATAATAATAAATTCACGTAGCCTCGACAAAATGTGTTCTTAATTTCATTGAATCAGTCAACGTCTACTATTAATTATTCCGAAAAACGTAACTGTTCCTTAACAATTGTCAAGCAGTCTAGTTTTTATTTATACTCTTTAATAGTTTAGTGGACAGCATGAACAACAGGTGCAAAATGTGCATTAGTGTCTAAGATAATCGCAGATCTTTCTATGGTACTCATTTCTGTTTCATTCTTGCGAGAAGACTCATTTTTCATGGCTCTTAGGAAATCATCCAATGAGCATCTTTTTTAGTTTTATTAATTTTTGATTTGTCAATATCTGAACTATTTGGCATAATAATAAATTCACGTAGCCCCGACAAAATGTGTTCTTAACTTCATTGAATCAGTCAACGTCTACTATTAATTATTCCGAAAAACGTAACTGTACCTTAACAATTGTCAAGCAGTCTAGTTTTTATTTATACTCTTTAATAGTTTAGTGGACAGCATGAGCAACAGGTGCAAAATGTGCATTAGTGTCTAAGATAATCGCAGATCTTTCTATGGTACTCATTTGTGTTTCATTCTTGCGAGAAGACTCATTTTTCATGGCTCTTTGAAAATCATCCAATGAGCATCTTTTTTAATTTTATTATTTTTTGTTATGTCAATATCTGAACTATTTGGCATAATAATAGATTCACGTAGCCCCGACAAAATGTGTTCTTAACTTCATTGAATCAATCAACGTCTATTATTAATTATTCCGAAAAACGTAACTATTCCTTCACAATTGTCGAGCAGCATAGTTTTTATTTTTATTTATTGTTAACAAATTTCAAAAGCTTAAATTTTTATTTGCATGTTTGCATAAAAAAACTACTTCAAAGATTTAAAATAAAATGATATAAAAAAGTGTATTAAGATTAATTTCTAATATTATTTAAATTATATTAAAAATGAGCATTACTAAATATTATTAACAGCAAATTTTATTAAAAGTAAATCAAATTTGTATGTGCTTCTTAAAGAAGAAACTGTCTCCATAATATACATATTAATAATTTTAAACAACGTCAACAAAAATATTGTTGAAAAAAAATTTAATGCTTAGATTTTTTTACTCTAATTAAATACTTTTTAGAAAAAAATTTGGATGTTTTTAAAAAAATTGGAATAATATTTCATTTTTATAATTAGAAACATTAATGGCAATGTAGGCCATTTATTTTAAGTTTTGTTAATAATAATGCTTATATCATTACAAAAATGTAATATATGAGTTGTTCGAAAATGTGTATCTGATATGCCAGTTTAACCTTAGGTTAAAATTGCCACTTGTTAAAAAAATTTTCCAACCATGCATGATATATTCTAAATTTGAAATTACAGGTTGTAAATTAAGAGCTTATAAAATTTTTCCTTTTTCTCTGCAAATACGTAAAATAAGAGAAAAATTAAATAAATTGTAATTTAAAGTTGGACTTTCAGGTAAAAAACATAACTTTTAAAAAGTTAATTAAAAATTCAATTTCTTTTTATTTAATTCTGAAACTATTAGTTGCCTTAAGAAACCCCCTGCCAAACCCCATTTGGGAAAAAATAATTTAATGCAATGAAACCCTGTACACTCATTTTTTTCTACTTTTAATAATATTTTTTTATTATTATTTGATTCAAGTTCATATTTAAATTGTGAATTTAAAATTGCATTTGTATAAAAATTATTTTTATTAATTATATGTCTTGCTAAACATGTTTAGTCAAATTATTATTGATTGAAAGATTTCAATTTTTTTTATCTAGCCTAAAAATAAAAGATTTTTAAAATAATTTACCAATTCAAATTATGTATTTAATATTTAGTACAATTTCTATTGTAATTTTATAGAGCTCTTCAAGCAGGGTCAAGACGCATATTATTGGCTATTCTTGATGATTATCCTTTAAGAGATTCCAGACACGCCTATGATTCATTTGATGAAGCATCTCTCTTAGGAGCTACTCATGCTCTCTATGTGGTAAATATGGATAAAAATAAAAAATTTAGGAAAATTTTGTAAACAATTTAATTATAGATAAATTTTATTAGTTTGCCATAATTTAAATTAAAAAAATACTGCTTATAGTAATCTTAAATCAACACTAAATAATTGTAGATATGATTTTGATTAAAAAAAAAATTCAAATACTCCTTTATGTTTGATTGAAATAGCTCTTTTTTTTTCTACAAGAAAGGCTTGCAAACCATTTACAGATATACAACTGTATAAGTGCAATCTATATATACACATTATATATATAAAGTCAACACTTATAAGGACCTTTGTGGTCTGGTCAAAAACAGCTATTGCAACATGTTATATTAGGAATGCACAAAAATATTAAATCATAGCTAAAAAAAAGTACTTGACCAATTTCAATAAAGTAAATGCTTTATAAAAATTTGGCAACTAACAAAAAAATTGGCAACAATGCAACCTTTTTTCTATATTAATGTATGCTTAAAAATTTGTGTTAAAATAATATTTTATAAGTAAAAAAATCATTAAAAATAATATGCTGGTCCAGAGTTGCCATTTTCGATAAATTATGTATATCAAGGTAACTGAAAAAAAATTTTTTTTGCTTTAACTCACCCTACCAGTCTGACATTTCACAAAAAAGTGAATAAAATTTTCAAACAAGAAAAGTATGATTGATAAATTTATTACATCCTTTGAAAAAAAAATTACACAGATTATGAATGACCATAAATTATGATCATCTTTGATTTTGGATTTAGGATGTTATACAGAGGTGATTGTGCTCTGGAAAAAATCCACATTTTCGGATTTTTCCCTAACTGCGCTCCGAAAGTTTCTGGAAATCTTAGGTCCAGAAGTTTTAAGAAATCATTGATCACATTTATGTATAAAAATTCTTGAATATTTTATTTAAAAATATTAGAACTAGGTCATGGCATAGAATAGATCAAGATGCCAAAAGCTTATTGGGATGGCCTTGGCCTGTCATAGGCTGTAGTGCCCAAGAAGAACTAGAATTTATACTTTGCATCTTTCATTTGTGGATATTTTTTCTGGTAGAATAATAAATGTGATGAGAGATAAAAATAAACTTATACATAATTATTCATTTAAATTATGATGTATATAATTTATTTAGAATTCAATGTTTTGAAAATATCAATGATTTAAATTTATAAAGACATTATGCGTCTTTAATGATTTTTCTCAAGAAATTTTCTGGATTTTTGAGTTGAACTCACAATCACCCCTGGTTATATCACTTCATTCTAAAGGGATTCAAGGTGTTTTGCATTTATTGTACAGTAAAATCAAAGGAAATAATGGTTCAAATAATTTATTTCCTGAATCGAATCAATAAGTTTTTGTTCTCTATATTGGAATAAACAATTCATTTTGTTGCTCATGTTCAAATGAAAATAATGATATGAAGAAGAATAGCAAATAGGACTTTATACATAAGTTGTTGTAATGGAAGGGTCGCTGTAGTGGAGGGGGTTGTACTAAAGAGAGTAGACTGTGTGTGTATGTATAAAAGAAAATACTTTAATCAGAATAAATCTTTTTACATTTTAATTTCAATATATTAAAAAATTTCTTCCTCAACTTTTATCTTTTTTATATTTATGTATCTTTTCTTAATTTTTATAGCCTTTTGAAATTAGAGAAGATGTACCGCAAAGGTCTGAAAAATTTGACATTTTAGGATTTACTTCACCTAAACAGGATTTGGATTATAAATTTACTCTTGGGATAGAATTAGGAAGGTTTGTATGTATAAATTTTTTTTTATGCATTATAGAATGTTAAGTTTGGATGATGCAAAGAGAGTGGTTAGAAAATTTTTTAACCACCACATTTATTTTAAATAATTTAATTGTAAAAATAACTTATAATGACATTTGCTTGTTTATTTATTTTTTATATGTAAATATTTTAGTCATTACCATAAACGTATGCTTTTGTCAACTCTTCAATGTTTTAAGTTTTTTTTTATTATTTCAGAGAATTAAAGATTAAAATAAAATAAAAATTTCGAAGAAAAAAATTGTTTCCTATTAATTTGATTCATATCTTCAATTAATAAACTGTGTCCCATTATTTTTTGTGGACTCTTTATTTTGTTTTTAAAATACAGTACTAAGAAGGAATAATTGTGTCAATTTTTTCGTATTTGTACATGTGTTTTAAACTTTTTAATTAGGATAAAATTTTATTATTTCAATAAGGAATAATGAAATTGTAATGCCCTATAAAAGGGCTTTTTGTTGGTATGTGAATGAAATTGTTAAACTGTCCTAGACGTACACGATTATCATATAGATACATATAGTAGAGGCAATAGTCAGAAAAATACATTTCTTTTATAGTCATCTACAACTACTTTATTATAGATGTATCATATTTTTTAAATATAGTGACTGAAAGCTACTTTTGAAAAGTTTCCACTACTTAAGTGATGAAGTTTGCAGGAGAACTTAATTTACATTCATGTTCAAAATGGTTTGAAATTAAAAAAAAAAATTGGCCTTTTTAAACATGAGGTATTATTGAGATACATGTTTACATTAGCCAGTTTGTTAGTCTAAACCAATTTTTCTGAATTTGTCCTTTTTGTCTTAATTTTTTTATTCGTTTTTTTACAGCGGATATTTAGCTTTAGAAATGCTAGGAAATTATCAAATATTTGCGATTTTGTTAAGTGTTTAATGCTTTTTTATTTCCTTTCAGAAATAAAGTACATCAAAAATTACAGAGAAAATGTCTTCTTCCGTTGAAATAACATCAATGTTTCATGAGTGTGCATTCGCATTTGAAGGTGTGGCCATATTGATAAATTAGCTGTTGTTCGTGATAGCTAGTTTATATTATATTAATCTAAAAATCTAACTACGTAATTCTTATTAATGCTCAGGTACAGGGACTTTCTAATTGTGTCCATTGACAGACCTGCGAATATTCGCACCAATCAGATTCGAGAAATTGTGTTTGAACCTTATTTCTTAACTAAACTGATGGTAAAACTAGTATCCAAGAATTGCTACTAAATACCCTTTTTTTGTATCGCACCACTCGACTACTTTTTTTAAAAAAGTAGCCCCCTACAATACAAACTATGATACAGTACTAGTAAACTACAGTATCTCGCTACTGGTAACTCACTATTTCCAACAACTGACTAGAGACATTTAAAGTTAGGAACTTTATACAAAATTTAACTTTTACTAAAATCTACTGCACATCAAAAATATTCCTAAAATATCAGCTTCATTTATTTACTGGTATATATTAATTGTTAATTACGTATATACGTTAATTATCATAAATTACACAGAACCACAGATGCTTGTCAAAAATTGAAAAACAGACAAATGTAGGATATTAGGCTACCGTTTGAAAAATGCTGATCGAGAATTGTATTGGTATAATTTTTCTAGTGAAATGTGAATAGGGAGTATAAAATAGCTCATGCCATATAGTTTCAATTGTGATTGGGTTACAACATAGTATTTTTCATGTTTTGAAAGATACTGCCAAATAGAGCTGCTCAGTTTGTTCATGAAAATTAAATAAAGGGATTTAAAACCTCTTTACTCCTTCAACAGTGTCAGGAGAAAGAAGTTTTCTCAGTGCAAAAAATACTGTTGTAATTCAAATTAAATACATTCTCCTCCCATTTTTTTAAGCCAGACAACTTTGGATACTCAAACAATGAGCCAAGATTTTTTTCTTCTTTTGTTGATCAAATTTTGTCAAACCATTATTTTTAAATATGCTTTGATTGGCTTTACAATGTTGGTTTACTTTACATTCATGTTTGCAAATTGTGTTTTATTATAACATTTATTATTTTGATATGTTATTGTTTTTTTTATTTAAAAATATAGGAAAATGAAATGCAATTCTCTAATGTGATATTTCTATTTTCTGAATTATTTTATAAAGTTAGAAATTGCTCTGCTGTAAAATTATTGTAATAAAAAGTTCTACAAAGCAAAAAATATTATTTTTAAATAAGTTTTAAAAAAATTTAAATCAAATACCATTTTAACATTATTTAATATTTTTAAAAATATTTATGATTCTAACGTTCTTGGATATAAAAATGTTAAATTTGATAGTAAAACTAAATCTAGTTTACGAGTCTTTACAAATCTAATCTATTGGGATAAAACCCACTACTCTCATTGCTACCAGTTTTTACACATTGTGTTTACATTTTATCAAATAAATTAAAATAAATTAATTGATATCATAATATAAGTATGATGTTTCAATATAAGATTCAAAATTTTACTGATATTTAAATTTGTAAGTCTACACTGTCTGATATATTTTTAAAAAAATGTTTTATTTTCTGTTTTAATTTTTTTTTATTTGTTAAAGAAATCACTATAAAGTTTTGAAGTTATATATTAGCTGAAATGGAAAAAAAAGTGCACTTTAAAATTAATAATGCAATGCTGTATGCAAATTATAATTTGAAGTCTATTTTTAACTTTTTATGAAATATGTTTCTATCGGAATGCTATATTACCATTTTAGCGTCCTTCAATGTTTTGAAAAATTATTATTAGGTTCTACATTCTCAATAAATAAAAATTGTTTATTTACTAATGATGCTATGCAACACTGGATGTTGTTAATTTTATATATATTTTTTTATGAATCTTACTTCAAAAATGTAATTTGTGTTCAATGTTAAGGAACATAAACATACAAAATGACAGTGAATATTTTACCTTTCAAATTTAGAATAATATGCCGGGATATTGGAGGTTCTGATCCTGAACGAATGTCAGCCCCTAATGTTGCCCACTATGTGCAAAGCTTGTTTTCTAAAGATACTCCAGTTAAAGTTGAAGTTATTGAGGATGATAGTGTTCTTACTAAAGAATATCCTCTTTTGAGTGCTGTAAATCGTTGTGCTAAGGGTAAGAATTTATTTGAAATGCTTTCCATATGAACTGTTTAAAAATTTTGTATTTTTAATGTATGTTTTTATTTATATTAGGTGTTGAGCGACACCGTGCCCGTGTTGTCTTCCTCACTTATGAATCCAGTGATGAACCTTCAAAAACGTTATTCCTTGTCGGAAAGGTTTCAATTTTAAAATTTTGTTATTAATGGTTTTTGTGTATATTTTTAATTTTAAAAAGTATTAAATTTTGATTTATCAGGAAATTTTAGCATTTCATTTAAAATCAGTGTTTTTTTTCTTTTGTCAAGGAATGATGCTTTGTAGCTTTTATTTCCATATAATTGCTAAAATAGTTTTATCTTACTTTTTATTGAATTTTTTCTTTTGTGCACTCTTTTGTTTACACTATTGAAATACTGTCAGACAAAAAAGCAAGCATTTTAAATTTTGAGAGGTTTAGTAAAGAAATATTAAAGGGATGAAATATTTTTGTTAATCTGTGCCACCCTGTGGTAGAATAGCAGTGACATGTCGACATTGCCTCATAATATTACATAGTTCTTGCAAAAAGATTTTAGTGCGAGAGAGTTTTGTCGCAGAAAAGCCCGAAAAAATTCTGCCTCAGGGCTGTGCTATATAAATTGAGAAAATTATAATTTCTGCTTTTTTGAATTTGGTATATTCATAATTTTATATTTAGGCTGACAAAACATTTACTTAAGAGATCAACAAAATGTTATATTTTATTTACTTAATTTTTTAGGGTATTACATATGACACTGGTGGCTGTGATATTAAGGCAGGTGGTATAATGGCTGGTATGCACAGAGATAAATGTGGAGCTGCTGCAGTTGCAGGATTTTTTCAGGTATATTTCTGATAAATAAAAATTGTTGCTTCTTGAATTCAAATGCTTTTTTTTTAATAAAATTTAATTGTACTATAGTAGTGCTAGATTTTATATTAAATTGTTAAGTCATTCATAGTTAAAGAATCACAATAAATTCCAAAAGTCAACTCTTCATTGATTGTGTCACCAACATTATCATTGATTGTGTTTAAGAGGTTTTCACATTACCACCAGATTTTCATCTTTCGATGAAATCTGGATGTGTAATGCGAAAACCTTTGTAATAATGTAAATAAATTACTTGTCCTTGTTCACCAAATCAAACAATTGATCCTCCAAATTACAACATTGATAAGATGACGCTCAGCGAAGACTTTTCCTTAGCTTTGGATTCATATAAATCTTTCATCAGAATAGTCAGGGGACAACCAAGTACTATTTCATCAGAACAGAAGGGCTCGCGATTTGTACTGGACGAAGACGCTGGCATATGTCCATATTTTCTTTTTCTCATTTTTCTTCAGAAGAGAACTTCTTTTCCCCAGATCAGCAAAAAGAATTAATTGCAAACCTCTTAACACTTGAAACATTTTAGTAGCAGCATAACACCAGTGTTTTGCTGCTGGTGTTATGTAATAAATAATACTCTTTTGACATAAATAATATGTAAAAAAACGTAATTTAACATGTAAAATAATCATTTAGGAGAAAAATAAATACTTTCCAAACTTACGATTGCTGAGATATTCTGGAAAAATAGTTAGTAGCTACATAACACCAGTGTTATTAGAAAAATAGTCCAGAGATATATGATAGTTACTATATTGTTTAAATAATATTATTTTGTCATAAATATTATGTAAATAAACATAATTTGACAAGTAAAATAACAAATTTAAGAAGTTAATTGAAAATTATAACTTTGCAAAATTACAATTATCGGGATATTCTGGAAAATAGTTATAACTTGTATCATAGTAATGTTGATCTAGTTGGCAATTATGTTTTAAAAGATTAAGTAACTATAAAATAATTCAAAATTAAAGCCAGTTCATTTGGATACAAAGAAATTATAAATTATATTAGATATAAATATAACAGAAAAAAAAACATCTCTGAATCAAACTCACAAAATATTTGATTCAAGGCAGAGTCAATTAGTGTTGCCTCCTATAGAGACATTAAGTAAATAATTCTGGCTAATTTTTCAAAATTATGGTATGGTCCAATGGTATATCCCAATTAATTTGATACTTTGCCAAATAAAATATTAATGTTAGGGGTATAGTGTCTCATATTTATTTCAAAATTTGAGATTGCCCTTTTTAATCTGAGGGCATCAATTGATTTATTGCTTTATTCTTACAGAAACTGGATATTAAAAAATAAATACAGTAAAACTTGTGTAAGTTGATCACTTGTGGTGCATTGTTTTAGTGGTCAACTTATAGAGGGGGTGGGTTATTGTTTACTTTTTCATTTCCTATATCATATTGCTATATATTGAATTTTTTTTTTTTACTTGACTTATAAATTTTATTCAGAAAATATGCAATGAATATCTTAAGAAATGTGTTTAAAGCTGAATGAACTTCAATTTGATACATATAATTCTAATATTTAACTAATTTTTTTTTAAAAAATTATTTCGTTAGTTATGCATGTGAAGTGTTTAATAAATATAATTTCTTAAGATATCAGAACACAAAACATGTAATTTGAAAACTTTAACAAAATAAAATTATTTGAACACTTTAAAATTTATTTACTACACTTAAAGATCAAAGACCATAAATAAAGGATCAAAGCATATTTCAAAGCATTCATTTATTCAAATGCTCACTATTGCAACTGGAAGAGCAACTTTGCAACTAACACACCTGCTTTCAATGAACGGATGAAAGAAATGGTCAAAAGCTGACCCCTTACAGTTTCCCTTGATGGTCAACTCACAAAAGGGTTGAGATAAGCTTTTTACACTATTTCACCAAACAAGTGAAATTTTAACATACATTGCCAAAATGACAGAAAATTTTCTGAATTTTTTTTCAGGTCAACTTATGAGGGTTTTAGAATAGAATTTCCTAATACTCCTAGATAAAATTGACTTATTTCAGTGGTCAACATACAAGATAGACAGGTGGTCAAGTTACAAAGGTTTTTTCTTCTTTATATTATATAGGAAAAATTCCGTTCTTGATAATTGAGGTCAACTTATGCAGGTGCCCAACTTACAAGGGTGGTCAACTTGGCAGGTTTCACTGTATGTAGAATAGAAGTGTCAGATTGGTTTGCATGCATTGTAGTTTTTTTGGTTTACTTTATATGCTTCCCTGTACAGAAAAAAAAAGAACTGTGTGGGCTTACAACAACCATTTGTTAATTTATTTCCTTTGTAAAGAAAATTAAGCCAAATCATTGATAGAAATTTAAACTAAAATAATAATAATAAAAACACCTTGTCTAAAGTTACCTTCTTTAAATTACCTTTTATCAGTATGCTTTGAGTGATCTATTTCATATGTTGCAATAGAAAATTCATAATTGCTCAGAATTGTTATTTAAATTGTTTTGAAATAACCAGTTAAATTGTTACTTGCTTTTTATTCTATATTTTTCTTGATTTTGATGTCTGTTCATATTTAATAATCGAATTAGAATTAATATAAAAACATAAATGAGACATTTTTATGAATTTGTGTTGCTTTCTGCTTTTTATTTTGCATTTGGATGCAACCGCTGTTTTAATATATATTATAATTATAATATTGAAAGTTCTGAATTATCCAAGAAAAAAGGTCTGTGTCTTATTTATTAATTTAATTACCATATCTTTGGAAACCTCTTTAAATCTGTAATGAAATGTCAATATCTGAAAATTTGATAATTATTACAAAAGTTATTTAGGGTATATTTTTAGTAGATTGTGCATATTCCTTTTTAGGCCCTGGATAAAATTAGACCCAAAAATATTAAAGTTGTTGGAGCTTTGGCTTTAGTTAGAAACAGTGTAGGATCAGGTACTGTAATTTTAAGATTAATGCTGTTTTTATTAAATATTAAAAATGTTCTGTTAATGAAATACTCTTGTGATTGCAGATGCTTATGTGTCTGATGAAATCATAACATCTCGTGCTGGTCTCAGAGTGAGGGTAGGAAATACAGATGCAGAAGGACGTATGGTAATGACCGATGTGCTCTGTCACATGAAGGAAAAGGTAGTAATTTTATGAGATTTGAGAATTTATTACTACCGCCAAACCTTGATCCATTGTTACCAGAGTTGAGCGTCAATTACAGCTGTACTTGATTGAAATCGATTGCAATGTATTTATGTCCAATGTATGCACACATGTACCAATACATGTATCTATATCCATATGTACTATATATGTACATACATGCATACATTACATGTATACATACAATAAATATGTATAGATATATTGTGTATATATATACAATATATGTATGTCCAATGAATATATGTACAATACATGCAAGTCTAAATATAAGTACAATACAATAAATAAAATCTATGTGATTTAAGTGTAAAAACCACTGATACCGACTCAAGCAAGTTAAATGACCAAATCAAACAATATTTAAATTTAGTTGCCAGCTTTAATTGTTCTATATCATTTTAAAATTATTTGAAAAAAAAGTAATTTTCAGGTATTTTCATAAAATGTTTGACACTACAAATATATTTTTAAGACATAATGCATAGTTCATAGAAATTTTAAAAAATATCAAAAAAAATTTTTTTTAGAAATGCATATCCTTTTTATGATTTGCTTAGTATGTTATTAGAATTTTTTTTTTAAATGAATTGTTTCTTTATTGCCAGCATTTTCTTAATCTCTTAAAGATCACAGAAATATAAATGAATGATTTAATGTAAATATAATTAAAGGTTTATGAAATCATTGCTGGTTAAAAAAAAGTTCCAACTCTCAGAACCCCAATGATCCATGGAATCCTAGAGTTCCACATGACACCTTCTAGAAACCACTTTACACTTTAAGGGATGATTGTTTGAGCAAAATGTTTAAATGCTAGAATGTTAATATTCAAATATTTTGTGTAGCAAATGTTAGAATAAAATATTCCTTAGTTTATTATTGCTCGTATTAACAAATCAAATTAAAATAATGTGGTAATTAAAAAAAAATTTATGTACAGCATTTTATTGCTTGTTGTAATTCTCTTACTTTGTATATCTTTTTAAATATAATATTTTTACATCTTGATCAGATTGATTTACAAAATAAATTATTTAAATTGTTTTGAAACTATCTAATAAAATTTCATAACATTTCATAGGCTGTGAAAGCTGTCAATCCATATTTGTTCACTATTGCAACTTTAACTGGTCATGCTGTTTTGGCTGTTGGTGAAGCTTATTCGGTAAGTTACTTCTCATTTAAAAAATAGTAAAAGGTAAAAATAAAAACATACCTAATAAAATATTAATTTTTAAGTTTGCATTTAGTATGGATGCAATGTCTAAAAAACATGATCATGTTGTTATGTTATACTGATTCATTTATAGAAGTAATATGACACATTTGAATGTGTTGAAAATGTGAACAAATATTTTGAAAATGTCAATATGGTATAATCTGTAGAGAGTGTTCTGACAAAGTGATGTACTTTGGTCCAATTTGAACTTTTTTTAAATACAGAAAGTAATAATTTAAATAACTTATATGATTGCTTACCAATAAAATTTTTTGAGAACGAATTTTGTCTTGCACTTCAGAAAAAAATATTTAGGGTAACATTTATATTTTTTTCTTTCATGTGTTGTTAGTTGATTAACAACAGGCAACATATAAACTTCAAAAAAAATTTAGTTAATATATTGTCAAAAACTAATTAAGTTTTTGGAATTGGAGGTTGGAGGAAGGGGTACAGTGTTTCCCAACGTGGGGCCCCACGTTGATTGTAAAGGGGGTCAATTCAAAAATGGACTCGACATGAGTTGAATATATTAAATAAGAAACTTCAAGGAACAAATAAAACTTTTGTTGATGCAAAAGCGAAGATATTTGGCTTCATTACCCTTATTGAGTTATGTCAGAAATATATTAAGAACAAAAACTTTGAACAGTTACATTGACTCCAAAAATGTGAAGTAAATGATACCGCTTTGCTTGTTATTGTCTATCATCTGAAAATTCTATCGGCTGATTTAAAATAAAGATATTCTGATTTAAAGCAAATTTATTTTCCAACATGGATGTTGCAGTCCATGTTAGTAGATTTGTCTGATATATCAAATATATCAAGAAAAATTTGCAGAAATGCAAAATGATGAGTCAGTTAAAACTTTATTTAATATGAAAGGAGTGACGGCATGGCTTCGTGAGGAAACAGAAAACAAATACCCAAATTCAATCAAATGTGCAAGAAAACTATTGTTACCGATACAATCTTCATATTTAGCTGAATGTGGATTTAGTGCTGTAAATGATTTCATTGGTTAAAAAAAAGAAATCGTCTGGATATAACACAACGGCGAGACTTGAGACTGAAGCTAACCAAATTGGAACCTAAGATAAAATCTATGCGCAGCAAGCATCAAGGGCAAGAATCTCACTAAATTAAAATATTAAATTATTATGGAAAAATCTTTATAGACTTAATCTGTATAAAGAATCTTAAAATTATTTAGAATTTGAATTTTAGTTCTTCATTATATGTTCTGAAAATTTACTTACTTTGTTTCGCTAACAATTTCCTAAGTTTCTTAAGTGAACAATTCGATCTTTTAATATTAAAAATTCTGTATATGTTACATAGGGGGGCATGAGAATATTAGAAAGGCTTAGGTGGGGCATGGTACAAAAAAGGTTGGGAAACACTGGGTTAGAATATTTAAATACAGTTGTATTGAACATTCTGCTTTGTTACCATTAACCCTTTGCCATTGTTCGGGCAACTACTATGTGCAGTATTTGTGATGCACGAACTAACTTCAGGCAGGAGAACAATTAACGTTTCTATTTTATGAGCTGAGTTCGTTTCTACTATAGGATGCTTAATTCATATTTCCCTAATGAAGGGCATTAGTGATCCTAGTTTTGCGATTACGATTTCAGGCGAGGGAGGGAAATGTGGGTGGGGGTTTTGGGATATACCATACTGTAAAAGATTTGTAAAATTTATGTTTTGAAAATCATATTGTTGCATTTTTATAGTATATTATACTAGTTATATTATATTTAGCTTTAAAATTTTGTTTAATTTGCTCTCATTGAATAAGATGTGTGTGTAATGCATTACTTTTTAATGTGTGTGTAAAAATTATAAAAAAAACTGTTACGGCATTTAAAATTTTATTTTTGCCATAAAAAACCATTTTCTAACTTTTTATAATAATATATAAAACAAAATTAAGCAGTCAAAAAAATTTTCCATTTTTGGCCAATTTTTCTGAATTATATGTCACTGTTAAGGGATTAAAGCTTATATCTTATACAAGATAATAGTGACTGAAGACCAAACTGGTTGCCAAAGCCAGCTAGAATTTTAATAATACAATTTGAATTTCAGAACCACAAAAGTCAGTTTTATCTAATTGAGAGAACATCCATTATTCGTAAAAATTATTTTATGATCTTTACTGGATTTGTTTTAAAATTTTAGGAAAATAATTAAGAATATTTTGAAAAAAAGAAAACAATTTTGCTATCAAAAAAATCTACTATTTTCAGCGAATTGAAAATAAATCTTGTAGGATTGATGGTCTCATTTAATTCTTTGAAGGAAAATAATTAAAATTCATATCTTTTGTTGCATTCTTATATAATACATTAGATATTAACCCACAGATCATAAAATTTTCAAAGGGTTAAATGTAGATAGCATCCACAAAGTTACTTTTGTATTAAACTGTATTATTTTCATATGAAAATGATTGATCTTCTAATAGTTAAATAAGATAGACATTGAACCCAAATTTCAAATTGTTTAATTTGAGGGATCATTAAGTAGACAAAACTTTTAAAAAAATGTTCAGCTATGTCATACAATGTTGAAAAGGAACAGTGAGGAAGAAAAAAATAAGGTAACTGTAAGAAATCGGAAGAAATAAAGATACAGAGTCTAAAGTATAGATTAAAAATCGAAAGGCAATGCAAAACTGTCCAGGTTTTGCACACACAAAAAAAAATATTATTCATTAAGCAAATATATATTTGACGAAAAGGGTTGGAATAGCTTGGCAGGTAAGGCATTAGGCCTGTGTCCAAGAGGTCGCGAGAAGACTCCCCGCGTAGTAAATGGTGACTGGTGCATGTTAAATCTGTCAGGTCACAAAGTCCTCCGTGTTCTCATAACAAATCATACATATGGAAGTACTGAATTGGAGATTGATCGTTCTTTGGTTCAGGTCAAAATTACTATCTGGGGATGAATGAATGAATGGATGTATGAATAGGTCTGCTCTATAAGAGGGTTGTAACGTGTGTGTGGCAGAAGTCGAATTCTTGGCCATAGATGGCGCCACTGAAAAACAAGAAACGCACCCTCTGCCTTAAATTTGCTTGGTTTCAACAAGCAGGCTTGTTAGTATTGGCAAGTAGCATTAGAAACAACAACATATTAGAAAGAAATGAAGCAAAGAATCTTGTAAGAGGGAATAAGCTTTAATGATAATTGTTTCTATAATGATTTTAAAACAGGGGCTGCAAAAATAAAAGTTAAATCTGGTTCTAGTGGCTTGAATTCTAGAATAATTTGTTTCATAGAACAATATAATAAGGAAATGCTTCTGGTGTGTTTTTCAATATGTTTCTTAAATTGTAAATAATAAAGCAATCATTGCTCTAGTCAAATCTGTTTTAATGATTTTTTATAAAGTGATATTTTTTTATTATAAAATTGTTTATATTTTAATTAAAATATAATAATTAAATTGGTAAAGTTACTTGAATAAAGTGCATTTTTTCTTCTGTCTTTTCTTTTCTAATCCTCCATCTTTCTTCTTATTGTGTGAAAGATTTGGCTGTTGATCATCATTACATGAAAATCGGGTCATTAGATCAAAAGTTATTCAGGCTGATTGCTTTTTTTTTCTTCTTGCACCCTGTGTATAATAATCTCTTCTATCTATTACTAGCTAACCAAACAGTTGTGAGTGTAAAGACATTTGCTTTATTTTAAAAAAATATTATCAAATTGTTTATATAAAGATACTATCTTACATTTACCTTTAATTTATCCATTGCCATATTTTCATTTTTTAATAGAGTTTGTAATGTTGGTTTTTATAATCATTTAGATCTGTACACACCAGAACATTATTAATGTATGGAAAAGTAATTTTGATTTACTACTAAGAATTGTTAATTTTTTTATGTATATGTCTTTTTGTTGCAGATAATTGCTGATAATGGACCTGCTGAGGCTGAAAATGTTGCTCATAACATTCAAAAAGCTGGTCATAGGATTGGAGACATGTTTGAAATATCTACTATTCGACGTGAGGTAAGATGTATTTTGTACATTAGTATACTTGTATTTTGTATATTTGTAGATGTACATGTATTTTCAACTGTGTATATATTCTGTCTGATGAGATTAAAAGAAATTTTTTTTCTTCTGGTTTTGGCAGGCTAGAATCGAAGTTTTTTTTTTTTTAAAGTTTGTTCTTTACTATTTATTTTTTCCGTTGCTTTTGAATAAATATAAATTATTAATTTTACGTTTGATTTTAAGAATAAAAAATAATCATATGTTTTAATTTTGAAAACAAATGAAAATGCTTGTACTATTTTCATACTGTATTTTTGACTTTTTTTCTTTCTGTATTATTTAACTTTTAAAAGGTCAAAAAAAAAAAAAAAAAAAAAAAGAGAAAGGAAAAAAAAAATTCATGGTTATCAACTTTAAATTATTTAACAGAAATTACCCTTACCTGAGATTTCTTAACTATTTTAATGCACTCCATTATTACTCTAATGCAGTGTTTCCCAAACTAAATGACTTTTGTGTACCCTTTCTAAATATCTCGTAACGCTGTGTACCACTAATAAAAAAAATGAATGTATTTCTTACTGTAAAAAAACTGCACAAAAGTTAAAAATCACAACTGGCTGTTGATACTACTAATTAGTGACTGTTAACTCTGCAAAAAATAGCCAATAGATAAATATGTAATCGTAAATTTTCATGGCTTGCTTTATTTTTAAATAAAAATGTTTTGAAATTTTCGTTTGTTGCAAGATATTTTCGCATAACAACGCGTACCCCGCTAAGATGTTCCGTACCCCTGGGGGTACGCGTGCCACACTTTGGGAAACACTGCTCTGGTGCACTTTAAAGCATTATAGTTTGAATTTAACTTTGACAATTTCTATTTAAATGCACTGATGTGCTTCCTATGTAAATGGAACACATCATTGTTTACAAAAATCTTTGTGAAGGAATTATTTAAAATTACACAATCTGTATTCCCAATAAACAATTCATTTTCCCAAAATGTCTAGTTAGTATCATATTACTGATAATTTATGCAGAGCTTAAATAATCACAGATCTGTTGATCTCAAACCTCTGAAATTTGAATCAGACAACCAATAAAAGTACTTTTAATGGTCCCCAGAGCGAGCAATTTATCTAAATAGATGACATGCTTTTTTGATTTTTGGCTTCATGTTTCAGTCAGTGTTTTTGTTGCAAAGTAGCTTTTGTCATCTTAATTATGACATAATGCATTCTCTGTATTGTAATTTTTTTTAAGTGAATTCTTTTTATTAATTTTTTCTTTAAAAAAAATCTAATAGAGATATGTAAACAAACGAGTTAAAATGTGTACCAGCTAGAAATATCATTTATTTATTGGCCGTTTGAACCTATGATTTTTTTAACTTTATTAGCACCCCTGTTATGTATGTAAACGTCACTTTCATTTTCTGAAGGATTTCTTATTTCTCACTTTTGTTAAAATTTTTGTTCACTTTTTTTTTTACTATTTTCATATTGTTATTTAACTCAATTTTGTTTTTATAATCTTTCTTGTAATTATTAAAGATAAAAGTGCAGTTTCATTTATTGAGCAGAAATGAAGTTACTCAGTAATTGCTATAAATTATTTTATGTTATGATAACACTTTATTTATTTTAAATTTTATATAGTTATTGATACTCTTTATTTTTTGTTTAAATTAAAATAGATCAAATATAATCAAATCAATAGATCAATTAAAACAAATTTTGATATCTGTTCAAAATAAAAGTTACTAACACTTTTTGTTGAGACTATTAAGAAAGGGTAAAATTTAGAAATTACTTAGTAATTGTTCCAAGTTATTTAATGATCAAGGCCTGGGCAAAAATGTTCTCAAATAACAGAGTTCTTAAGAGATAATCTTTGTTAAAAGTTGAAACAAATTATTTTAAAATGCAATCTTTTCAGGATTATGACTTATGTAAAGGGCCATCAGAGTATGAAGATCTTTTGCAGTGCAATAATGCTGCATCTTCTCGAACTCCAAGAGGTCATCAATTCCCTGCTGCCTTTATGATAAAGGCATCTGGTCTTGACAAAGTAAGTTGCCTCTTATTTTAACTGCGCATGCAGAGTTTTCAAGGAACAGACAATTCACAAATTATTTTATACTTAAAACCTACATTTTCGACCACTAATTGTAAACATTGAAAAATCTATTTATGTAGTACTACTTATTTATTTTTCACAAAAGCAGAACCTAATTTTTATGCAATTTGCATACATAGAACCCAGGTTTAAAAATCACAATTTTAGTTTCATAAAATTAATCTTCACATTTTCTCAAACATTTCACAACAAATTTTTACATACTCTTGATTAGGACTGGGCGGTGTAAGAAATTTTATATCTTAATATATCGTCTGTTAAATATTGTGATGAGTCACAATATAATATAAGTTGAACTATTCTTTCTTTGAATCAAAACCACAAAATTTAGAAATTGAAAATAAATTTATAAGAAATAAATCTATAACAAACAAAAGTGTTCATTATAAAAAGATGCTTTGTTTAACATCAATAACAGCTTTTGAAACATCAATTGTCTGTTTTTTATTTAAAATAATAAAGTTATATTGACTTATGACATAATTCTATATGCAGTAAATGAAAATGAAATTGACTTAAGATTTGTTAATTTTAAAAATAATACAGAATTTCTATTAAAATATTTAACTTGCATGTATTGAAAGAAAATTAAGAGAAAATAATAAAAACACTAGTACTATTATTCAATATTAAGAAATGCTACTTTTCAGGCATCAGAACGTTGTAAAATTATTTTAAATTTTGTTTTCATTTTTTCAAAAATAAAAACAGTTAAAAATCTATAAAATTGAAAATAAAGATAATATTTGAGAAAAAAGAACATTTCATTGAAATGTATTGAAAATTTTTAAAATATTAGGAAAATATGTTTGGAAAACTAACATAATAAACTTAAGGAATAAAGTATTAAATGATTTGAAAAGAAAAAAAAATGCTGCTTTTTAAAAAACATTAAAAATTTTTTATTTATAATGATGAAATTGGATTGGCTAATGGCTGGATGTCAAATAAGTAAATGTAAGCTTAGTTTTAACTTCTATTTAAATAAAAATGACTAATGATTAATTGGTTAAAAATTATAAAATTCTATCCAATTATACTTATGTGCATTGAATGAATTAAAAAATGATTTTATTATGACAAAGTATAAGTTATTTAAATACAAACTATCTTTATTAAATGGTATCATTAAAAGGAAAGAAAATGTTTAATGAAGAAACTTATTTTGATGCCTAATTTTTTTCATAAACAGATTGAATTCTGAACAAAATAATGTACAGTGATTGCAAAGTGGCAAAAGTCTTCAACAAGAAACGTTAAATTCTGATTTTAAAAAAATAAATTAAATAATGTCCAGTGATTGCAAGGTGGGAAACATAAAATCCCCAGTTTTGTGCAAAATACAATAACTTGCTGGAATAATCAATAAGTGAACCTTAGTTTTTTGTGTATGCACTTAATATGCTAAAGCTGTATAAATGTAACTTTTTTAAACTGGAAAGCCAGGAATTCTCAATGAAATTCCTGGAGTATTAGTGATTTATAATAAATACAAATGTGTTTAAATACATTATTTCGCTTTATTAAAACTGTTATGGGTAACTAGCCTTATCTTATAAAAACTTATCCATTGCTACTTTTTTTTGTCATCAGTGCTATTTGAACTTTTTCTTTTTTAAATCGAATAAAAATGGTGCTATTTTCACTTTTTGCTTAACAAGTATTTTTTATTAAATTTAAATTATATTTCTTAAAACATTAAAATAAAAAATCTTTTTTGGAAATCAATTTTTCTTTAACTTAAATTGATAATAAATATATTAAACAGAAATTAACATTTTATTTGTTTATTTCCTTATTTTGATTAATAACTTTTGGGTACAGAATATTAAAAAATTAAAATTAAAATGAAAATGAAATGGAAAAAATTAAGAATGTTACTTCTAAGCACTTGTTCTACATATTCTTAATGCAATTAAAATAATGCTTAATTGCATCACAAATTTTTATTAAATTTTTAGAATTTTACTCAGGAAATCTCAAGGAGTCACGTTTTGTTTTGAGATAGGTCTCTCTAATTTTGATAATGTTTATTTATAGTTTTGCAGTGCTTGTAGTACTAAAAAAAATCTATATTTTTTTCCCCCTTTCCTTTCTAGCATGATATTAATTCAAGCCAGCCATTAAAGTACTCTCATATAGATATTGCTGGATCTTCAGGACCTTTTCCAGGTGTACCTACTGGATCTCCTATAGCTGCTTTGGCATACAACTTCTTACAATGAATATTTGGTGATCTTATAACTTGACTTATTTTTGATACTCTGTACTACTTGATTTCTCATTCCCAGATCAATTGAAAAAATAAAATGATTAATACTTGATAATTGTAATGTTGTACTTTTAATCTATGTTCACTTTTACCTACATTAAGAGTGTTTAAAAACGTGGGAAAAAATCAAACCATGCTAGTTTTTTTAATTAAACTAGTTTTTTTTCTCTTATTCAAAAGTAGTATAATTTGGGAATAAAGTAAATTTTAATAAGATACGATACATTAGTGAAATCCAGCATACAAAAGTTTCTGATCTCAAATTATATTATAGAAGAGGTCAATGAAGTGAAAGATGGTTGAAGTATCATATGAGCATATTTTTGGACTTTCCCCTCCCCTCTTGTTAGCAAAAATAAGCAAATCAGAAACTTCCATCCAAGCTTACGTAAAGCTGTAACACCTTCCCCCCTCTTGGTTTTTATTTTAACTCTGACTGTAGTAATTTAATTTTAGGATTAAATTTAATTAAAAAGTTGTAACTTTGAATTAAATAAAGTTACCATTTTATAAAATTTGTAGTAGAATATTCTTAACCCTTTGACGGTTAGGGAAATGACCAGTTTTCGTTTCATTAATTCGCGCAGTATTACGAGCAAACAGTAGTCGAAAGTGGGAGCTGTTTCCCCCCCCCCCCTGCCGTTCTTCCGAAAATGTCGCCCTTTTCTGGTGATGCTGTAGATAGCTCGCCTCACATGTTTTAAAATTTTCTTGAAGTATTTGTAGTACAAAAATAATGGTTTTTACGTACTTCAAAATAATTAATAAATGATAATTATTAATAGTAAGTTATAAATGATTATAATCAATTATATAAATAATAGTTAATTATAAATATAAGACAAATATTAAATTGAAAGGACTAAATAAATACAACTAATGTAAAACTTTATGAATCATTTAAATGCAGTAATTATCTAAATACTCTGAACTAAGTCTTCATCAGACTAAAAACTCGATACGTTTTCTGTATCATAATTATCTAACTTTCGCTTTTCAGCCATTTTACTTTACCCTGAAAAACGCTCCAAAATACGCAAAAAAAGAACAAGGTCAAAAACTAATTTCCCCCTTCATTATGAAAAGAAATTTATGGAACCCGTACTGCCATCTGTAGGCAGTAAAACTAACTATGTTTCGCTAGTAGGATTCGTTTTTAACATAATCAATGCATTTTGTGTACAAATGTGAATATTTTGTGAACAAAACTGTTGACGTCTGAAACTCTTGTGAAATAATTTAATACTGTTTTTTACGAATTGAAAATAAGGAGTTTTAATATAACCATTGCTCATACCCCTCCTCCCCCTTGTCAGCAAAAATAAGCAAATCATAAACCACTCCCCATTAGATCCTATTTGAATGGATACATATACAAAGCCACAGACATCCTGATTAAATTTGAAAGCTGTTTATCTTGAATTATATTTAACCAAAGTCATTTGTGCACTTAGAAAAAATCGAACTTAAATACTTTGCTCTCTTTTTATGTTAAAAATGAATTTAAATATGTTTTAGTTGAAATTTTAATTTTTTTACTGTCATTTGCACAAAAATATGAGTTAAATTTGTAATTTTTAACTAAGGATATATTTTGAAATGATCATTATTATAAAAAGAAAGATGAAGCAAACAAAACTTTTGTTTTTAAAATTCCCAAATATCGGTAAATTCCAAAAAGAAAAGAAAAAAAAAGAAAGTACATCTATAAATAGTTTGTGTATCTAATGCATAATGAACGCTGAAAAGTTGGGAGGACCTATCTGGAATTTCAAAATTCAAATCTGGGAGGCAGAAGAAAGTAGAGAAATGGATGCATATCTTCAACAAGTACACATTTTGTAATTTCACTGGGTGTTTAACAAGAAGATTGAAATACAAATAATGGTTTAATATTTGTTTTCAGAAAGATTTTGGTGATCCTCTTCAAGAGACCCCATAAACATATTTTAAGGACAGAACCCTTTATCTAAGTAGGTTTATATTTTAAAGTTGAAATGAATTCTGGAAACACAGCCCATTACCTAAGGAAGTTAAAATTAAGATCTGCAGAATCACTTAAGCTGTATCTTGTCATGCATTTGTCTTCACATCTACGGAAATAGTATATACCGTATTTTCCGGTGCGTAAGTCAACCCTCTATTTTAAAATAAGTTTTAGATTTTGTATGTATTTGTTCTCACATTAGCTAAAAACAAATTTCTAACTAAGTTCTGTTTTCTAAAGATGTAAGATATAGGCAAGCGGAAATATTTTTTAATAATTTTAAAAAATTGCTCAAAGATTTTTTTTGTCCCAATTCTAGTATACATTTAATTTATGCATAAAATAATTTTAAATACTCTGAATGTGAGTTAATTTTTGCTTTCCTAGTTTCTAATACTGATAAATACTTCATGCTTTCATTTGGTTTTAAAAATTTAACTATCACTGGAGTGTAATAATAATTTTTTTTTGTATTTATGTGAAATAGATTATGCTCTTTTTTTATTATCAGATTTTAGAAGGAAAAAAATTATCTTCGTCCAATTGTGTTACTGGTGTATAAGTAGTCAACTTTCAAAATTTTAATTGATTTAAAAAATCTGCTTTTAGATCAGAAAGTATGATATCTTTCTTGGATATCTTACATATAAAAAATATGCACAAACCTTATATATAAAACCTATTCATTCCAATACAGGCAATTTACATCACAAACCTAATTTTTCTATTGATATTTTAGCCATTTCATGTTTCTGGGCTTTTCCGGTTTTTGTTTTTGGAAATTCATCAACAAACAAAATGTAACGAGGAATTTTGTAGTAGCTTATCTGGAAAGAAAAAAGAAAGGCTAATTAGAATACAATTATAGTAAAAATTAACAGTATGACCAGAAATATTTTATCATGTAATTTAAGTGTTTTCCTTCATGGCAAACCAGTTTCTTCCAGTATGTAATGAGAAGTGCAAAATTTTCTTATTAGAGTGTTTCTGATTATTATAAAAGAAAAAAAAAACATATCATAACTCATAATCTTGCAAAATATATACTGAAAGCATGAGCTGTGCTCTCAATCTCATTGGTAGGGGGAAATTAAATGGAGTACTGTATTTGAGTATTCTGTTGTAAACAAAATTCTTTAAAAGGAAGAACCCCTAAATTATTTTTATTTTGCTATCTTCATTTTTATTCAAAGTAAGAATGGTAATCCTTGTAGAGTGGTGTTTAATGTCAGGGCTAAAAAGAATATAGAAGGGCCAGTTCATTCCGCTCTTAGAGCTGAAGCTACGATTTCCCTCCTCATGACGTCAAGCTGCACACAAATCTCGGAGATCGCAAGGAAAGATATTATGAAAACTTTATATCATTCTCTCTGTAAAAATAAGTTCGACTTTTTCTTGATATTAGCTTTCAAATTTTATGCAATTAACATATTATTTCCTTTCAAAAACATAGTTTTAAAAAAAATTCTGGGCCAAAATATTAAATACCATTTTAAACTAATAAAATTATTTTACTTATTGTCGTAAATGACGCTATAAATACTTTATTTTAAAATTTTCAGTTTTAACTTTTATTATTAAGAAAAAAATTTAATGCTTATATCGACACTTTTTTAGCTACATATTGTTCGATAACAATAATTTGTAAAGTTAGGTTAAATTTAGAATCTTGATTTTAAAATATGCTGTTAATGGCAATTTGTTTATACTTAATCATTAGGAAACAACAACCTTAAACGCTAATTATTCTAGCAAAATAATAATTTAGGTTAATAAAAATATTAGAAATTTTGCAATTGCTTATAGATATTTAAATTTAAAAGAATATTATATTTAAGAAATAATTATATTATAATTAAAAAAATAATAAATATTTAGAATAACTATATTAAAAACTGCGTTATGAAACTAGGAGAATTTTAACTATTAATTATCTATACTTTTCATTTAAGTTTTTATTACCTTTGACTTACTCATTTTTTAATTTTTTCGTCTCCTTTTTTTTTCGAAGTAGCTGTTTGGTTTCAATTTAGATGGCTAATTCTTATAAAAGTTCTGAAATGCAAAATAAGCGTATTGCTGTTTTATTCACTGCTTCCGATATCGATATCAAAGAATTTATAAGGGAATTAGAGGACCGATATCGTCCCTCTAATTCCCTTATAAATTCTTTGATGACACTTTTTGATTTTCTGTCCCATGCACACTTTGAAAAATGTTCTTAAATTCCTGATACATTTCCATCCATGCTACTGGCAGAACAATTAGTCCTCCCTTAGATAAGAAAGCACTAGATCAGTGTTTCCCAAACTTTTGACTTTTGTGTACCCTTTCTAAATTTTTCGAAACTCTGTGCACCACTAATAAAAAAATAAATGTATTTTTCACTATAAAAAAATTGCATAAAAGTTAAAAATCACAACTGGCTGTTGGCACCACTAATTATTAACTGTTAACTCTGCAAAAAATAGCCAATAGAAAAATACGTAATCGTAAATTTCATGGCTAGCATTGTTTTTAAATAAAATTTTCTGAAATTTTCGTTTATTGTTTGATATTTCACATAAGAAAGCGTACCCCCTCTAAACTGTTCCCGTACCCCTGGAGGTACGCGTACCACACTTTGGGAAACACTGCACTAGGTAGAGTTAGAGCAATTTTAAAATCATTCTAATCGGCAATCCAAGCAAACGATTTCTCATATCATCATAATCTTGTTTTAAGAAATGCTTACTGCATATTCGTTCATATTTAATATTAACCGGGTCGTTTCGTTTGCAATGTTGAAGCAATTCTTTACATAGTTGTTCATTTACTTTAGGGAACACGTGGGAAATTATATTTTTTCCTTTTGTGTTTCCGTCAGAATTTTTGTAAGTTGCAATCGCACAAACTGGCATTTCATAAATAAATTCAATTGTAATTTACTTCACAAAACTGTGAAAAATCATTACAGGAAACAAAGAATGTCCTGAAATATGTCACAAAAAGGAATGCTCCAATATTAGTTAATGCTAGTTAGACCGATTCTTCGTTCTTGAAGTAAAAGCTCAAGCTTTGTTCCACCGTGACGTCACAGGCGAAAATCAGAGATTTGGCGCTGCGAGAGTTTCCCCAAAGGAGAGAACTAGATCTTCTATTATCTTTAGCCCTGGTTTAATGTAGTGTTAAAATGGGTAGATTTTCTTAGAGTGGTTTGTAAACAATCACAACTTTTCCGCAGTGTGATATTGAAAACCCAAAATTCCATTGTTACAGTTTTAACTTTCCTTAATATCTCTTGAATTGGCTTCTCCTATGGGCATGACGTTTTTTGTTGCAGATTGTTAATATTTTTTGAATGAAAAGTGAAAGTTTAAAAGACAGGCATTTGTTTCAGAACAATTTAAACCATTGCAAGGCTCGGAATAAAAAGGTAAAAAAAAAAATTATATTTTTTCCTAGTTCTTCATTATTTGTCTCTGTCCTGATGATGATATTTACTGATAGTTCAGGAATGGATGCTTACCTTTTTAAACTTTTTATTTGTACTTAGCATATTGTTTTCTTAGTTATTGTGTACAGTGTTTGAAAGAAGTTTGAGACCAAGCAATTTTTTCATAACTATGATTATTGCTAAGTATTGTGATATTGTTTCAAATTTGGTATTTATTTAAAATAGATATTTAAAAAAAAATATGCATTTTTTTTTATGAAAATTGAAACAAACATCTGACTATATTCAAAGCTGGAAGAAGTTTCAAACCACGTTTTTTAATAAAAACATTTAAGTTAATAAAACTGCCAAATGCGTTGTGTTTCAGAAACTTTAAGTGTGAATTTTATTCATGAAACATTTTGACGAAGTGTTTTTTTTTTCGACATTTATTCATCATTTTATATGAGTAAAAAATAAACGCTTTGTTGGTTATTGAAGTTGGCTGCTTTGATATAAGAAATCTGAAAATTGGAATTTTAGTCATTCTTCCTGTCTTTTCATTATTATTATACAGTACAGAACCCGTTATCCGGAAATCAGAAAACCAAAAAACCGGAACGAAATTCGGTAAATTTTCCCGCCATTTCTTTAAAAAAATAATGTTTTTTCCTCATAAGATTTTAGGATTTTTCTTTCTTTTTTGAAAGATGTTTACCTTACCATTATTTTGGAAATAATCATTAGTGTATTACTTCATCGTTTTTTCTTCTTTTTAAGATTATTTCCAAATATTATTTTTTTAGTTGGGTTTAACAATAAAAAAAAACGGCTTTTTGTAGCTATCCAGAAAACCGGAAAAATCAGTTATCCGGAATAGCGATGGTCCCGATCGTTCCGGATAATCGGTTCCTTACTGTAGTTTAATAAGGCCATATGGGTATCCGTTTTTTCTAATGGAAGCAGGTTATCTGCGTGCAAGAAAAATATATAATGGTAGGGCAGATAGAATCGAGAAAAAAAATTGCGAACAGACAGAAATCACTGAAAACTACTTATAAAATCAATAAACTCTGATAATGATTTAGAATTAGTTGCTGCTTTGTACAAATGTTTTTTGTTTTTTATCAAAGCAAAAGTGTTAACCGTTATTTGGGACCGAATTGCACGTGAATTATAAAACTAAATATCTTTACACTTATTTGCAAAAGGGACATTTATTGAATAGCCATATTGAAATTCAAACCGTACGTAGCACTAGTGTTCATAATAACAATGTTACCTTTTTTAATTCAAATATTCGAATTATCTAATGTAGGTTTGGTCTCTATTTTAGATCATTTTATTTATTGTAACATTTGAATTTTGCGCGTTTTAATTGGAATCGCGCTAAGATGTAGGGGTATAAGACTCCAACTTCGTGAAATAAGGGTGGCATGATGCTAATTTATAAACTAAACATATCAATTTATATGTAGTATTTGTTATCTTTACATTACAAGACACGCATCGAAAATGTGTTGTTATACCTTTCCTTGACAGAATTTTCTGACATCTTCTTCGGTCAAGGTCATTCCAGGTTTAACATGAATCCAACAACATAATTCTTCTCCTAATCGCTCATCAGGAACTCCACATATCTTTGAATAATTAAAACATAGATAATTTATATCAAGAAGTTTTCTTTTTCTGTTATGCAAAATAATAATAAAGAATGAAACATGTCATGTCCCAAAATTTACCGATGATTTGAAAAAATAGTAAATAAAATAATATGAATGCACAGTTTGCTGCATTCTGTTGAGGAAACAAGTATTTTGTTCAACCCGCGCTGCTGATTGGAGGAAAAACGTTTTTTACTCCATGTCAGACTGTTCCCCTCTGAAACATACACGTTGCAGTGTGTGTTCGAAGCGGGGGTGCCATCCCCTCTGCCAGGGCTCGAAAAAACTCAGAAATTTTACCCGTCCCCGAGGACGGCTTGTCCAACAATGCACCCGTCCTCCGTTGAAACTAACCCGTCGCTTTTAAATAAATAAAAATATAATTTTCTCCTATTTATTACAAACATTTATATAAATTGCACAATGAATTAGTCGTTACTAGGATTACATTATACAGTAATAAAAGAAATACTAGGTTACTGATAGTAACCTAGTATTTCTTTTATGAAATAATTTAAATGACAAGGGTGAAGTTATCCGGAATGTCAAGTTATCCGATGGTACTGCGTTTTTTAAATGAATCAAATATGACGTTTGCCAGTTCCACAATCAAGCCAATGATTTACAGAGGTTTCTGAACAGAAATCTGAAAGGGGTTTTCCATTTAGGTAGATGTTCATAATTGCTTTTAAAGCTTCTTGTTTAAGACCAGTACGTATTGTGTTTTTTTGTAAGTTTATTGCTGCAAAGCCCCTTTCAACCGCTGCAGTACTCCCAGACAGAGAAAACATCAATATATGCGCAGTATGTTGCTGTATTGTGGGTCATTTTGCTGCCTTGTAACTTACAAGACTCTTGTAAGATAAGAAAAATTGAAAATGTATCACGAACATTAACGGGAAAATGGCCGTCCGCGCGGACGTCGGATTCAAGAAATTCGTTGTCCGCGGAGAATTTTTGACCGTCGAGGACGGGCGGACGGGCTGTTTTTCGAGCCCTGCCCTCTGCAGAGGATCAAAATTGTGATGGCACGTCTTCGGATCATCCTCAGGGATGTTTTCCAGACCGTCGCCAATAGCCCATTGTGCAGCTCTAGTGCGACGTAAATGAACTACAACAACAACAGTGTATGTTTTTCATTTATTATTTTTTTTAGAATTTTGTAATATTTTTTCATTTATTTTCTCTAGAATATATAAATATATATTAAAACTATGAAATAAACATAAGCAGAGAAAATTATTTAAATTACTCTAAGCTTAGAAGTAATTTTCTGTATTCAACATAGGCGTTATTATCTAGTACCTTGGCAGCAATTAAAAACTTCCTTGAGACTTGACGGATTTTGTAGTGTATTCAGAGCATGATGTGAAACCATGGAAAGTCTGAATTTTAGGATTTATTTTCTTAAAATTAAAAAAAAGCTATGGTAAAATAAACGGACCACCCTGAATAACTTTTGATCTAAAGATTGGATCTTCACGTCCTAGGGCACAATCAAACACAAATATGCACTTTCTCTAAATAAACATACCGTTTTTTTCTTTTTTTTCTTCTTTTTTTTTCTTTTCTTTTTTTTTTGGTCGTAGTTGGATTTTAACTAAATGATTGGGGCACACGAAATCTGGGAATAGGGCTCTCATACTTTTTTTACGTTATTTTGAAGAACGTAATTTTACATGGGAAAATACAAAATTGGTCGAAAAGTTCCTGGAAAATCAAATTAACCTAATCAAATCTGATTAAATATAAGATATTTTAAAAATTTGATTTCTCAGGAACTTTTCGACCAATTTCGCACAAATTTTGTATTTTGCTATGTAAAAAAATGTTTACCTTATAATTCAATATTTTTTTGCGACTATTTAAAAAAAAAATTTTAAGTATTTACTAAAAATTAGTTTTTTTAGGGAATTATCTTTTGACAAACGAATTTCATCGTTGTGTGCAAAACATTTTCAATTCGCTTAAAATGTTATCAAGATGTGGCAAAATACGCCAAAGTAAAGTTAACATTAAGGGGTTCTAACTTTGGATCGCTCTTCTGGCTAAACAATAGGGACCATATTTCCCAGATTGAGACCATCCCCTATATTTTGGGAGTCGGAGATCCAAATCCATAATTAAAAAGTTATGTTTATTCAGAAAAAGTGCGTTTTTGTGTCTGATTTCGGAACTTAAAATATCGTTTGCACTAATTAATTAGCACATTTGAGGTAGCTCGTTCGAATTATTAAGATTGAGTTCTGGAACGTGAAGGTCCGATCATTAGATCAAAAGTTTACTACTAAGAAGAAAAAAAATGATCTTGAATAAACTTTTATCTAATGTGAAAGTTACATTAGATAAAAGTTTATTCAATTATAAACTAATGTTGAAATCCTTAAGTAATAGTCGAAATAATTTTTAAAAAAAAATCTTTTAAATGTTTTAAGTTACCACTTGCACGAAAGTGATAAACATAGAAATAATTAGTTTAATTATTGATAAATTATCTAAAAAATTCTGAAGGTATTAAACATAATTGAAATGCCACGTGCTGCCTTGACGCTACGCCTATGCCCAGATGAACGAAGGGGTTACCAGCTGTGTTTCCTCGACGAAGGTTCATCGAACGTTGCTGGATATGAGCCTCTGCAGCAGCAGCCTAATTAATGCACTTATGCTGACTGCTTTGGTGATGATTTTGCATGCCAGTCCACTGAGTGGCGACTGGTGGCTTTTTCCGATAAGTGATAATTTGTGGTCCGTTGGACAGATGCACGTCGGTGTAAACGTCGTGAAACGTCTGGAAGCAAATACTCTGCAACAATCGTCCGAATGGTTCAATCATTACGATCTAGTTCTAGAGAATGTTTTCGTGGCATTCTGTGGATGCACTCATCTTTATGGAAGGCTCAACTCAAGTGTCGCATATGTCCTTGCAGACGCAGACGTATGTCTCCCCAACATACGAATTACTTTTCAGCCATCTATCAGCTGTATAATGCGTCATTACAGCTCGCAGTGTACTTTGCGTGGTTCGAAGGTACTTACTGAATCGGTACTTAAGCCCGATTGTGAATATGAAGGATCAGCTTCGTCAGGTTGTTCGAGCCATGGATTCTCAACAGCATAACGTAGCGCAGCTGGCCACGGCACTGGATTCGGTGCAGCTCAATATCCCAGTGAACACCTTCACTCTCATCCTACACGTTTTGAAGTGATCCGCTCTGCGAAAGGTGATTATTCTGACTTTTTACAAGTGGTCACATTTATGTGACTGGAAGGTGTAATAAGTATTAAAAATATGAAAGGCAATTTTTTTAAACACTCTGTATAGTATCTTTACTACCTTATGTGCTACTTTATTATCAGAGGATACTATTTAGGCTACTATTATTTGTTTCCAAGGATATTATGAGGACTATTATTTTTCTGCTTGAGGACTACTAAAAGAAACTATTTTTGAATACCAATCTCAGTGAAGGACCCTGTAATCAGACCTTGTAAATCACTATCGAATTTTGTGAAAAACACTCGGATGAAAGAATAAAATCGATTTTTTTTAAATAAATTAACATGTTATATTAAACCATAACATTAAATTAAGGATAAATTTGAGGAAGACGTGAAAAAAAATTTATTGGTATGGTATACTCACATAAGATTCTAAGATAGCAGGGTGACAACTCAAAAAATTTTCAATTTCTATGACACATATATTTTCTCCACCCCGAATCACAATATCTTTAAATCTTCCAACAATATTTATCCATCCTTTGTCATTCATAATACCAATGTCACTAAAATGATAAATAATAATTCTCAATGTAAAAAAGGTAAAAATTCTGTTTACTATGAAGAAGGAAATGTCACCAAATGCAATATAAAATTTTGATATCAACCAAAACTTTTGAGGTTCAGAATTGGGATATTTTATTTTGAAGCCATTTGTATTCATCTACCGAAAAATAATTTATACTCAGAAAAGATTGCAGAGGGGAACGTGTATTTTTTAATTTTTTTGAAAGGATGATATAATTTGATCCTTCTTCTAAGATAATTTTTTATTTATTATTTCGAAATAAATTTCTTTTTCTGCTATTCATGATTTTAAAATTTGAAACGGAAATCGTTTGAAACTTAAAATTAATCATTGTTGGTGACTAAAATTGATTCTTTTATCGGTGATCGAAATGAGATACATGTGACGCGTTCATGGTCATAGGAAGAAAAATTCTCCAATGGACAATTACAGTCAATATTTTTAACAAATCATAATGCATTCAGAATCCCAGAAAACACTTTGTTTTCCTAAGAGTGCTATTCATTTAATTATTTTTTTTAAAAAAGAAAAAACTTTACTTTCGTTTTCACCTGAAACGTGGCGTCACGTGATTATTCACGAACTGACGTCACACGTGTCCATCTGTCGTTCATTTACAATTGCTGTGCTGTGAAAGCCAGTATATTTTTGTTTTCGTTCGAATTATCATAATTAAATCCAACTATTTTAGATGATCAATAACTGTCTATATAAAAAAATAGTGCGTGGGGTCCCTCCGCGCGGAAGAAGTTAAACTTCGCAACCTGCGACGTTAATTGTAGAAGAATCAGCAGTCGTAGAAGGATCACTAGTTCGACTCTTTTTCCTGCTCCGCTCGCTTCCGTGCTCTGTAATCACGGTAATATTGTGCATTTTCCCCTCCTTGTCCTCTTGAACCAGTGGAAGTGCTTGTGGTTGCCTCATCGTCTCGCCCTCGAAAATGTATTTGTATTAATAATGTATGTGAATGCGTCATAATGTAATTTCAGAAGAGAAAACCTACCAATCAATTGATATTCACAAGAGACGTACCTTGACATAACCTTAAATTCGTCGCATTGTCCGTGGGATTGTTTTCACTCATTTTTTACAATTGTTATCCACTAAATTTGAAAATAAAAAATACTACCGTATTAAATTATATGTGTATCAAAACAAACTAAAAAAAGATTTATAGAAAAACAATGCTTTTATTTTTATGCTAGTGAGAACCAAAACAATATGGAAATGAATGAGGGAAAACTGGATCCTACCACGTGATTTCCCGGCCAATAAAAATGTAGCGTTAAACGTTTAACGCAACCTTGTTGTAAGTCGCATAAGAAGTATAACTTCAATAATAATGCCCTAATGTAGCATAATGAAAATGTGGGTTTAATATAGCGTATTTTTATAATGTTAAATTTTAATAATACAAACTGAAACATTGTTAACAGTTGACGAAGTTCATTTCATATTTAATTTAGTTTTTCATTATAATTTTTTTTATTTAAATAATTTTAGGAGGATATCAATACCTGTATAACTAAAATTCAATACTTTGCACTGCAAGTACTGACAGTCTTTCCCACTCTTACTTTCCCCCACTCTGTTATCTACCATTTACTACCAGGTTTATGGCACTATATAATTAAAGAAAATCAATTTTAGTGATTTACAAATATGATTATATTGAAGGGTATGTAATATTATTTAAGTATTTACTTGGAATGTAAGAAAGTAGATTTAAAGGAAGCTTGCAATTTTACTTTAAGTAGAAATTATTTTGTCTTTTATTATAATAAAAATAATAATGCAAAAAAATAATTAATACTGCATGTTGGTAACATAACGCAAGAGCTAGAAATGAGATGTTTTTGGTTTCAGGTAAATTATTTTTCTTCATAAACATTAACAACAGAGGATATTCCATAATGCAGATTTTCAAGTTTTGGTTTTAATTTTTTTTTTTTTTTTTTTTTTTCAAATTTTATGTTCCAAATTAAAAAGTGCACAGCTGTTTTAAATTTCATGTACGAGAAACATTCAATTTGCTGCCGAAATTTTTATAAGTGGTATTTCAAGCATTTAATTTTTTAAGAAAATTATTTTAAATTCCTCTCCATTTTTGAAAAGGACCCATATACAATTACCCAGTATGAAGCCAGCCAAATTTATCGATTGCTTTTGCTGTTGCTTCTTGATCTCCCCAATAACCCTGGAACACCAAACGACTTCTTGTGCAGATTTCCCCTGTTACATTTCTTGGAACTAATTGATCTTCACTATCAATAATCTTCACCTAAAATGAAAAAAATAAAGAGATTATTAAAAATCTTATCAACATTCAAACTTTTTTCTTAGAAGAAAAATTGATGAATATTTGTTGGATAAAAACAAGTCCAGATATGGAATAAGAAATTTTTTAATTTCTCAGATGAAAAGCCCAAACTGATTTTCATTTAATACGACGTTATTTTAATTTCTTACCAATCAAAAGCGCAAATTACTTTTATTTATTTGTATTTAATACCACAAACGACGTACTAATACTCTATGAAAAATGTCTACGTGCATTTGCTAAGACTTAACGATTATATTATGCAATGGTCATAGATTTCCTGAATGTATAAGTTGGATGACAATATTTATTATAAGGGAGAAACAATATGACATTTTACGGAAAAACATATGTATTATTCGACTGTATGCGCTAGGTCTAAGGGGAGGAGACAGGGGGATCTAATCTTCTTAATTTAATTTGTTCCAAATAAACGGATGATGGGCTGTATTAAGTAAATTTTTTAATGGTACATTTTATCGTTACAATTGCGATCGCCTTTTTAACTAAGCGAGAACTTACTTTTCATTGTTATTTTAAGAAACATTTAGTTTCAAGTATATGGTATTACATTAAAAAAACAGTAACATATGCAAAATTATAGTTTGAACATATGTCTAACCGGTTGGGAGATGGCCGGTGAATATATGTCTAACCGGTTGGGAGATTTAGTTTCAAGTATATGGTATTACATTAAAAAAACAGTAACATATGCAAAATTATAGTTTGAACATATGTCTCACCGGTTGGGAGATGGCCTGAAGGTCGGACGATCCTGAATCCCAAAGGGGGGGGGGGGGGCTGAAGTCCGGCGCGCCCCCCGTGGGAGTCGTCTGTGTTTGGGCCTGTCCGGCTCGTGACCCGACCGTGGGTTCGCTAAGCCCTCTTGGGCTTCCCCTCCTCTTCTTCCACGAGTCGCTGCAAGGGCTCTCCAGAAGTTCCGCTTGAGCACTGGACAAGCCCGTGACTCGTGGACTGGGGTTCTTAGTGGCCCCGCGAGATCCATCGGAGGCCGAATAGATGAAGAAATTTAAAAACGGAAATAGATGAAGAAATTAAAAAATACAGAATAATTTTCAAATCTGAATGAGCCCTTTGGGAAAAACATAGTTAAAGCTAAGCTTGACAGTTGGAAATCTTTATGTGAAAACTCGAGCAATACATATGGAGCACACTATAAAACTTCTTTTCGAACAAACACTCATCCCTTCATAATATGATTATTACTAATGATTAAGTTCTAATTTTGCTGTTTTTTCCCCTTTATGTACAATAAAAAAAAAATTTTTTTTTTATGAATTATGTATAACATTCTAAGCATTAATTGAGCATTTGTATCGCAAATTCTACTGCCTTTTATTTGTCATCTATGTATGCATGCAATTAACCTGTTTATATCTGCCAATAATATAAGCCCATTTAAATAATTATAGAATATATTTATTCTCCGTAAAATTAATCTGTATATTTATCTGTATAATCTGTATAATTCTTTTTAACCTAGTAAAATATTGTGGAAAAAGGATCCAATTTCTTATACTATTCCGTTAATCTTGACTCTCCTGAAGATTTTAACTTTCCTTTCTTGCCTGTATATAGGGTATCAAACATGAATCTATTAGAAAAGAAAACTTATCTTAGCTGCCACACACGACACTATTCTTCTCCGCTAAAATTGTCGAATGAGCTTACCATTTACAACATCGACCAGTTTTCAAAGAATTAAAACTTAGCTTTAAATGTTAATTTTAGAAAATGTTTCCCAAGAATTTTGTTGAAAAATAAATGGTATTAATCTATGATTATGGACAACCTGCATTAATGGGTTTCAAGTTATTAAATTATACACAATGAAGAATTTTGAAGACAAGAAAAAATAATTTGTATCAGTTGGCTATCTGTAGGGTCCAGCAGTGGATTGATCGTTAAGATACGGTTCCCAGCAGATCACCGAAGTCAAAGGCGAGGGGTGTTGCTTAGTGGGCAACTGAGCTCCTGTGCACTGTGGCACGCACCTCCGATCTAACAAAAATGAAGAAATAAAAAATAGGGGGGTATGTTAATCTAATAAAGATGAGAATAAATTGGGTAAAAAATTGGGTGGGAGTCTATAGCGGGTCACCGAAGTCCAGCATCACTGGCTGCTGTCAGCGTGTTTGTTCCCCTGGGTCTCTGGCTGATCTGATATGGATGTACAATGCACAAAAATAATAATAATCAACCTGTATAACTTTTGATCTAATTATTGGATTTCACTTTAATAGGATTCAATATTTATGGGTCCCGCAGAGGACTGATCGTTAAGACACGGTTCCCAGCAGATCACCGAAGTCAAGCATCACTGGCTGCGGTCAGTGTGCGGGTGGGTGACCACTTGGATTAGTCTGCGTATGGACAGAGGGTGTGCGGTATGGGTCCTCGTTAAACTGTTCTACCGTAAAGTGCTCGACTTCGCGTGCAGGTAGTCGGGCTACCGAAGAGCCCGACTACCGCAGAGGATCAAAATTGTGATGGTATGTCTTCGGATCATCCACAGGGATGTTTCCCAGACCGTCGCCAATACCCCATTGTGCAGCTCTAGTGCGGCGTAAATGAACTACAACAACAACGCTATCTAGGCACAGTGAGATTAAAAAAAAGCGAAAACTCTGAAAAACTTTTGATGCACTAATCATATTTTAGCGCGGCCGGGATAGCCTGGTCGGTAAGGCGCTGGGCCCATATCCAAGAGGTCGTGGGTTCGATCCTCGCCGGCCGAAGACTCCCCGTGTAGTAAATGGTGACTGATGCACGTTAAATCTGTCGAGTCTCAATGTCCTCCATGTTCCCACAACAAATCAATACCTCTGGGGGTACTGATCCAGGAGTTTCCTTGTCTTCTGGATTGGTTCAAAAATTACAAGGCTACGGAGTTGAACGTAAGTAGTCGTAAACCCATGAAATTGGGTCGGCTGTTCAACGACGGTTATAAAATAAAATAAAATAAAATCATATTTTAGCGTATTATAGAACTCAACCTTAATGGTTCGAGGGTCTAACCTCAAATTAATTAATGCAGACGATACTTTGAGTAACGGTATCAGACAAAAAGGGAATCGTTCATCCTATACTAATACTTTTACTGGCCTTTGCTTAGCCTAACATGGCGGTGAAAAGCAAGGACTCAGACATCAAAACCAGAGTTGGCCGTTGATTACAGTAATCGATTACAACTGTAATTGATTACAGATAATTACAGCTATGTAATCAATTACTTGTAATCACGATTACAAGTAATCAATTACTTGTAATCGTGATTACAACTTTCAAAAAATTTTGATTACAGCTGTAATCATGATTACAATTTTGATTACAGTAATCAATTACTTGTAATCGTGATTACAACTTTCAAAAAATTTTGATTACAGCTGTAATCATGATTACAATTTTGATCACAGTAATCAATTACTTGTAATCATGATTACAAGTAATTGCGATTACAAGTAATCACAACAAAAACGATTACAAGTAATTATGATTACAAGTAATCAAAATATATGATTACATGTAATCATGATTACATGTAATTTGATTACATGTAATTGTGATTACTTGTAATCAAATTATACGATTACAAGTTATTACGATTGTATACTATAGTCAAATTTTTTATGTAAGTATTCATGTGTTTACATATTTTTATGTACATAGAATGTACGTACGCATGAACGTACAATTTGCGATTCCTATACATACAATGTATGCACAAACGTTGTTTGTACGTACAATATTCACAATTATATTGTAATATACTTAATGCAATGCGCATATGCTTAGTACATATAATTATGCATTTATGATACATGTACGCATGTATGTTAGTTTGTACAAAAAGGCAATGTTTTGTATCTTTGTATACATAGACAATGTATGTATGAACGTATATGAAAATTATGTTTATGCGCTTGCATGCTTTTATGCACTTAAGTGCATATATTGTATAAATTTACGATAATAGCACGTATATACAATGTACGTTTGTATATAAAATTGTACGTATTTGCGTACAATATGTAAAAATGTTATTTAAAGGTACAATATATGCACATAGTTGCGTAAATAAAATGCGTACATGTATACATGCATATTTATATGTACATCGATATATGTGCACGCAAAGTATGTACTTATGTACAACTTACGTATGTACTTGTATAACTACATACTTTGTTAATACTTATGCGCATGTAATGCATGGATGTACAAAAAAATAGTTATATGCACAATGTATGCATGTGCATGCAACGTATACATGTACATAAGTACAAGTTATGTACAAATACGTGCGTACATTTAAATATATGTAATTACAATATACACATACATTGTGCATACATTAAAAAAATTTATATGAGTAAAGTTATTAAAAATTTTTTTAAAATTATTCTAAGGTATATGAAACTCGACCTCATATTTTTTAGAAAGCAAACGATAATTTTATTTGGAATTTCTAAATATTAATTCCACACATAAAATTTACCGTTTTTCTTATCATTTAAAAAATTTCTATGAATCTTGCATTATGTTATAAAAAAAATAAATCTGTATTGTCAAACATTTCATGAAAATACCTGAAAATAATTTTTTATTCAGAGAATTTCAAAATGATATAGAACAATTAAAGCTGAAAACTAAATTTAAATATCGTTTGATTTTGTCATTTAACTTGCTTGAGTCATTAAAAGTTAACTTACATGCATTTTATTCATTGCATTGTACACATATTTAGACATAAATGTAATGTACATATGTATACGTGTAATGTATGTACGCATGTACAATGTATGTACATACATTCATGTATTGTACGTGCATATATAGTACATATGGATATGCATACATGGAACATACGTGTATTGTACATGTGTGGATACATTCATTGTACATATATACATTGCACCATATGCATAGATAGGGATAGCATGCATGTACACATGTAAAATTTGTACGAAAGAATTATGCCCAATATATTTATGCACATACGTACTGTATATGTACACACATATGTACATTATATGAACATTATATGTTCATTTCATCATATGTACATTATGTGAATATACCTCTGTACGCTATATGTATGTACATCTGTACGCTATATGTATATACATCTGTACCATATATGCATCTCAAATGTGTGTACGTACGTTATGCATGTCGAATGCATGTATGAATATATGTGAAATATAAATACACCCAATGTACGTACAATAGTTCACAAATGTATTATGCATATTTGGATACTTACATTGAGCATGAACATATTATGTACATGTACATAAATACACTGGACATGCATATCATGTACATGTATACATACATATATTGTACATCCTACAGATATACCTATATTGAACATGCATACATACATATATTGTACTGTTCATAAATAAATTGCACATACATGCATGGGACATGCATTGTACAGACAATGTATGTATGTTCGTACAAACACAAGTACTTGTATATACATGCGTACATGAACATAGATATACATTTTACATACACAAATATTTGCATAAAATGCATATATTCATTGTGTATAAATGTACATGTATACATGTAGAGTGTATGTACATGTGTGTGATACTAAAATGTCTGAACATATGCACTAGATAAAATCATATGTACATACATTTCAGTTACATTCATTTGTACGTATACAAATACGTACAAAATGCAGTACATGTTAATACGTGCAAAATGTATCTTTATAAAATACATTCTACTATCTACTGTGAAATATAATCATTTATAAGAATACAATAGTCTTGTAATCGTGTAATTAGATTACATGTAATCATGATTACATGTAATCAAATTACATGTAATCAAATTACATGTAATCATATATTTTGATTACTTGTAATCATAATTACTTGTAATCATAATTACTTGTAATCATTTTTGTTGTGATTACTTGTAATCGCAATTACTTGGAATCATGATTACAAGTAATTGATTACTGTAATCAAAACTGTAATCATGATTACAGCTGTAATCAAAATTTTTTGAAAATTGTAATCATGATTACAAGTAATTGATTACTGTAATCGACTATGTAATCATGATTACAGCTGTAATCAAACTTTGCAATCACGATTGCAAGTAATTGATTACTGTAATCAATATTGTAATCATGATTACAGCTGTAATCAAAATTTTTGAAAATTGTAATCATGATTACAAGTAATTGATTACTGTAATCAAAAAATGTAATCGATTACATTTTTGGCCAACTCTGATCAAAACGATGTCAAACTCTTTGGCGAATATTTCTGAATCTCAATGGTAAGTAAATCCCCTCTCTTAATCGTCAAATAATGAAATGATGAAAATGGTTTGAAATAATTGAATGGTTGAAGTTGAAACCTACACCGAATTTTAAGTTGGAATATTGAGTTGCGCAATGTCAACCGTTTCCCGATTCATAGCTTAGTTGAATCTTTTTAAAATTTTACGTGTTTGATTTCGCTTATGGATATTTCAATTATCTTTTCCTCGATTTGTTTTCTTTGCGTAGGCATAATTTTTTTTTTGTTTAAAAGTGTAACCGCTATTTTCTTTATTTTTTGTGTTTGGTATTTTACGAGGTTTTGTTCCTCAGATAGAAAACAAAACACGTTGACATGGGAAGTTGTTAAGAGAATATATTTTTCCTGCAGTTACAGACTTTTGAGGTTGACGGTGAAACTGCCATCTTATCTTATTAGGTTTAAGAATTAAATGAAGTTAACAAGCTACAGAATATTATCACATTTATTATTGGCATAACTAGGCACTATTAAGAGATGCAAAGTCAGAATTCATTTTCTTACTAGAACAAAATCTTGAATAACGACTCACCTCTATACCAGCAACGGGTTCCATAAATCCTCCTAAAACCTCGTCACGATTACTATTAAGACTTGTCAATGCCACAGCAGCAGTTCCTTCTGATAAACCATATGCGCGCTATAATTAAATATTTATTTTATTACGCAATAACAGTGAAATAAGACATGCATTAACGCGTTTTTTAAATAAGAATTAGTTGTTTTTTTTGGAGAACTTTGCGTTAAATGTCACTACAAAAGTAAAAACATTTTTTATACGGGTTGAATTAACCAAAAGTGTGATAGTGTCAGAGATACAGGTTTTTAATAAGAAGGTAAAAGGATTACACCGCAGACGGTGTGTAAATAATTAGAGCATTTAAAGTCGTTCTTCAGCTGTATACGAGCAGGAAAAAACAATGGGTGAGATTTTTTAATGGCAGTAGTGGGTGAATTGCACAGATCCTTGCAGGACTTTTCGTAGAAAGCAAAGTGCTGCACATATGTCGCAAGTTGTAACTCTCCGATTGCCACAATTTATTTAATCGACACAAGCATTAGAGTTACGCGTGTTTGTTCCCCTGGGTCTCTGGCTGATCTGATATTGATGTACAATGCACAAAAATAATAATAATCAACCTGTATAACTTTTGATCTAATTATTGGATTTCACTTTAATAGGATTCAATATTTATGGGTCCCGCAGTGGACTGATCGTTAAGGCACGGTTCCCAGCAGATCACCGAAGTCAAGCATCACTGACTGCGGTCAGTGTGCTGGTGGGTGACCACTTGGATCAGTCTGCGTAGGGACCGAGGGTGAGCGATATTGGTCCTCGTTAAACTGTTCTACCGTAAAGTGCTCGACTTCGCTTGCAGGTCATCAGGCTACCGAAGCAGGGGTGTCATCCCCTCTGCAGAGGATCAAAATTGTGATGGTATGTCTTCGGGTCATCCTCAGGGATGTTTCCCAGACCGACGCCAATAGCCCATTGTGCAGCTCTACTGCGACGTAAATGAACTACAGCAACAGTATTTATGGTTTAAGAGGGTGATCTCAAATATGCTAATTAGTAATGGCAAACAATATTTTAAGTTACAAATTAAGACATGAAAACGTACTATCTCTGAATAAGCAGCTTTTTTTTTTCAGACAGATATTTCCTGACCTACAAAATATAGCAGCAATCTGGGATATAGGGTCCTAAAAGTTTGGACCCCTTAATGTTATTATTGTCATAAGATATATATTTCATCACTAATCTTCCAATTCAATAATTCACTTTTTATTATTTTAGCCACTGGATGGCGCTGTTTTATTATGAAATGTATAACTTTTATTAAGTTTCACTTTACTACTCATCTATCTTCCATCTTGTTAAGAGCACTAGCTTACCTACTTACAAATTATGTTTATTTAATAATAAACTCTTGTTTTAAAAGGCAATCTGAACTTTTTACTGAATTAATAATGCCTGAATTCCTTGAGTAATTCCTACTAAGTATTCCAGTACTACTGCAGTAAAGAAAGTGAAGACAACAAAAGAGAGCAAACGAAATGCAGGCGATATTTTTCTCTGCTATCTTTTATTCGCATATGTGAGTGATTACTAAGGCCCGGAGTTTGATGACATTTGCATTTTTTTGCATTTTTGGACATTTTTTGTCCTTTAGAGCATTTTTTTAGATTTATAGGGCATTTTTCATTAAATTTTTTGGTTTATTTTGCATTTTAGAGCATTTTTTAAATTTTTTGTTAATTTTTTCCAATTTTTACTACTTTTTTATCATTTTTTATTATTACACTGGCTTCCAAACAGTGAAGAAAATCTCTAGGATATTAACAGGTGAAGCAACATCTTTTCAAATTGAAGAAGAATTGCCAGTAAGTGAGACCGTTTTTTTCAAGTACGCGCCAATAACATCAGTAGACGTTGAAAGAAGCTTCTCCAGGTATAAAAATTTACTTTCAGACAAGAGACGCTCGTTTACATTTCAAAATATCAAAAAAAAATTAATAATCCAATGTAATTCTGATATTTAGTAATATTATGAGATGGAAGTTGTTATATTCATTAAAGTTTCTATACAAAATGAAAATATTTTGGAGTCAATATATTTTCCGTTTTTTTGTTGTTATTTTAGGATATAAAACATATTTTTCAAATTTTAATAAACGTAGAACAAGTATTGCATTGCTTTATATTTTTTGAAATGACTCATAATAATTTTAAAGAGCAAAACATTGTTTTAGTTCAATATTTTTACTTTATTTAAGTCATGTCATAAGGCATTTTTAGCGCAATTTTCGCATTTTTAAGGGCATTTTTTGCACTTTTTAAGGGCATTAATTGGGATTTTTTAGGTCATCAAAATCCGGGCTCTAGTGATTACCAACAATTATAACTTTTTGCACACTTCGCTATCATACATTCAAAATTCGATTTCTCAAGGACCGATTTCGGGCAAATTTTGTATTATGAAAATTAGTTTTTTTTTAAATTATGTAAAAATTCGTATACCTTGCATTTTTAATTTTTTTCAACCATTATTAAATAAAATAATAGAAAAAAATTATAAATAATTATTAAAAATTATTTTTTTTTACATGAAATAATCTTTAGGTAAACGAATTTCGCAATTCTGGGCAAAACATTTTCGATTCGCTTAAATTCTTGAGTTATAGAGAAATGTACAAAAAGTAAAATTAAGGAGTTAAACTTTTGACCACATTCTTGATCAAGGGACCACATTCTTGATATAGGGACCATATTTCCCACATTGTGGCTACTCCCAGTATATTGGAGATAAGAAATCCAAATCCATAGAAAAAAAAAGTATGCTAATTCAGTGAATCATGTATTGAGACCTAACGTGAAATTCCGATCATTAGATCAAAAAAGTTGTTCAGGGTATCTCTCATATATAATATACAATCGGACCTGTTTATCTCGAATCTCTCCGGAAAGACGAAACATTTGAGATAAAGAGGTTTCGAGCTGTGCAGGTATTTGACAATTAAATTTAGTTAAGGAATTCGATTATAAGTGCTTTAATTGTTTTTAGTAGAAAAATGTATGCATTTCTGTAAATTAATTATACCACATATATGTATTTACATTCATTTTTTTTCTTTACGTACCTTTAACATTGAAAATAATGACGTCTAACCTTCTTTGTTTGTTATGTTGTTTGGGCATTTATGCTCGATTATTAGAAATTTCGAGAAACAGAGGTTTTGAAAGAAAACACTTCGAGATAGACATGGAAAATACATTTGATTTTAGTAAATGGAAGGAATTTTGAGATAAAAGTTTAACTATATATGTATATATATTCCAATCATTTTTTTAGTTATTGTGTATTTTAATTGCTTTTTTTTCACGGCTATTTGATGTGGAGGAAAAAGTAATTTTAATTAGTAAATTTTTTTCAGTAGAATACATTTCTGCCGCAAAATTAGCTTTTTTTCTGAATATTTGAATTAATTTTAAAGTTTGTTCTGAGACTTTTTCCTCCCGATTAAATTCATTTGCATAATAAAGGAAGGTTAATATGTGTTAGTAGTGTACAGGGAAACTAATGAGTTAAAACTAGTTTTTCGTGGAATAACATTATGCATGAAAAATTAATTGAATTTAAATAGTGAACAAACAAATAAATTTAAAAAAAAAAGTTTCGAAAGCGGAAGTGAACATACTTGAATAGTTGAAAAGTGAAAATCATTATACAATCCGTTAAGAACACCTTCCGGTATAGCAGCTCCAGAGAGTAAAGCTGTAAAAAAAATATCAAATAATGTGCGAAAGTTGCAAATAAAAACATCTAATTTAAATATAATAGCAAAAAGGGAAATCTGATTATTTTTATTATTATTTATTATTATCGTTTTATAATTATTATTTTCTATGAAAAAATATCTTTTCTGCAGGTTTTTCCCCCACTTTTATTAAAGGTTTTTGGTCGCATTTAAGACACCAACTTTCTTACAACCCTCTTCCTTTCTTACATTTCTGTGAATGATCGCATTCGAGTTCAGAATAACTGAAAATTGTTATTGAATTCTTTTTACAGATCCATTGCTGTTATAGAAATAGATCTATTACTGTTACAGTAATAGTAATAGATCTATTACTGTTTGTTTGAACTTCAGGGGGATGTTCCCATCAACTTGGGAGGGGGGAGGCACCACTGTTCTTTAAGTAGAGGCCCTAGTAAGTGATTCATTGTAATGCCTACGAGCCGAAAAAAAGGTATAGGTTTAGTGAATTTAAATAATAGGAATTTGAATGCATTTGGCTTTAATACTACATAAAGTTTAAGAGCATTAAAATTTGGAAACTTTCTGATGAGGAAAATCGAAGACTTTTTTTTCCATTTATTTATAGTTTCTGAAGGGGAGAGAAAAATAAATAGGTTTATAAAATTATACGAAAAATATTAAAGTAGTTATTCCCATAATAGCAGCCACACTCGAATTATAACACTGTAGAACCTCCTCGATCAACTGTCTCTCAAGAGAGCAGTCATCGAGACCGATAAAGAAGGGAAAATGGCGCAGGTGGGTTGACATAAAATATCAAACCCGAGAACTAATGAAAAGTTTAAGTAATAGATTTGAAAATGAATAAATTGTTAATGAGTAGAAAAATTTTAGTTGAGAAACTATCTACTGTAAAAATATTTACAATGCAAAAGAGAGATGAATTAACTGTATTTAAAAATTTTGCTTTAAACACATTCTTTTCTTCTAAGCGCAAGCAATGAATTACCAGCATTTCTAACAGATGGCTGTTCATTTTATGTTACTTCAAATGATTACAGAAAGTTCCTCAATGCTTTGAGGTCTTTCACACGTGTTGGCTCTGATTGTGGTCCCCTTTTGCCGTCTTCAACTTTGAGCATCTTCAACCATTTTTGGAACCCATAAGTTCAGTTTCAACATTTTCATCAGCTGATGCATAAACATCAAACATGCTTTCTGGAGAATTTTCTCCAAACAAATACTCACTTTTTGTTTTTATCATCAGGAAAACCGTTATTCTTTTCAAAACGAAATAACTTCAATATTTGTTATAAATGTTAGTAGAATTTCTGAGCGATAGTCACGGGTATAGTTCGTTCACCAGGAGTTGGCACTTGGCTCCACCTCCTCGGACGAAGAGTTCATTTCAGCGCGGGTGTGGGAGGAGAAACGTATCCGCTCTTGAAAACCCTCAATGCGTTCCTAACGCAAACAGTGAATTCTTTTTCAGTCACTTACTTTGCTTTATCATCTACTATTATACCTTTCGTTACTCTAGCTCAAGGATGGGCAAACTTTTTGGGTCGTGGGCCAAAAATCTAGAAAAAAAAGTTTGGTGGGCCGAGTAAAAACTTCTGAAATAAAATAAAGTCAATTCATCATTGAGTGCACGTCACTCTACATCAACTTTGCGTTTTTTAGTTGCCATTTTGGGATAAAAAATGTTTACAAATAACTCAAAAAGGCAGTAGCCATTTTATACATTTAATAATTTCACCATTATTTACAATGACATTGTATGTGTGCAACTTTTCCATACGCAGTAAATTATGTTAGAACTCGAGCCGGCAGAAAAATCCGTTCGTTGGAACTTAAAACGCGTAGTCAGCCTCATGTGAAGTACAATTCACCTATATTAGATTCCATATGTCTGCTCCTCGAGAAAGACAAATACTAGTTGGAGCTAATCTACAGCTATTCTATAAAGAACTTTTGCTGTCAACATTTTATCAGTTAAAGCTGTTTGTGCTAACTATTTTAATAAATTTATGTTTTGTAGAACAAAAATAGAGAAAGTGAAAAGGTCATCAGTACTTTGTTAAAAAAGAAATCAACAAAAATAGTTTTAAACAAAATAGATATATTCGCCACTGATCAGCTAGTTAAAATTCTGTCCGCGGGCCGGATAAAATCTTCTGGCGGGCCGTAGTTTCCCCATCCCTGCTCTAGCTTATGAAATATATTGCAGCAAAATGTCTCAAAAAGGACAAACTATTCACTCAAATAAGAGAATTGCCATCAAACTTATGAAATATTTAATGTTAAAATAAAGCACATAAAGATTGCAAAATAAATATTTTTGTCATACGATCGCCAAATAGCAACCTTGTTCAGGATGGTACACATCCTTCACCCAGAAATAGCGAAATTGTGTCGTCGGATACCACGTGATGAAGGCGGGGCCAAGTGCCAACTCCTGGTGAACGAACTGTGGGAACGAGGAATAGCGTTCCTACATTTTTACGGAACCAAAGACAACATCAAAACAATCACAAGATAAAAATAAACACTTTTATTTTCCTGGAAAATGATAGTCACAAAAGCTGCGTGACTAACTTAAAAACAAATTAAAATTCAAAATAGAGTATAACAGAGTAGTAGTGGTTTTGTGGTTTAACAGATGCATATATATACTGGAGAAAATGTGCGATGAATAATTATGACATCAGTATCCTGCAGTCAGTTGCAGTTAATTTCTGACAGCAGAAAGAATATCAGGATGAGAGGTCACAGGTTCGGTATTCCAATCCGCAGGTCTGATCTAGTGAATTCTACAGTACTCCCCTTCCAGTCTGTAAGACGTTTAGGCTTGGAATGGACGAACAATACCTTGCTTTATTAAATCGGCGAATTCTTTACGAACAATTTTTAATTTCTCAGGCGATAGACGTCTTGCTTTAGGAAAAACCGGGGGTCCAAATGTTTCAATGCAATGTGTCACACCGTAGTCTTGGCGCGGTGCATTTTGATTGAAACTTAAAATATTCGGATATTTGATCAACAAATCATGATAACGGTTCTCTGATGAGACCAAAGTTAATCCAAATGATGGTCCAGGACATGAAATGCCCTTAGAAAAAACTGTTGTCAAACTGTCAAGCAATCGACGATTTTTAACATCGACCAACAGTCCGAAACGTTCCAAAAAATCCGCACCAATAATAGGGCTTGACACATCAGCAATGATAAAATTGAAGTCAAACCTTCTACGCAAGCCAAGATCTAGTTCTAAACGCTTACTGCCGTATGTTGAGATTTTAGAACCGTTTGCAGCATACAAATTTAATTCCTGAATTTTGTTATTTTTTGTTAAATTTTTAGGAAAACAGCTAACTGCAGCGCCGCTGTCTACGAGAAATCTGAAACCAGATATTTTATCATATACAAAAAGGCGACTGTGAAACTGGCTAACATCTGCCGTCGCTACATCAGACGAGCCGTTTAGTTTTCCGAAAATTGGCATGGTTGTATGCACTTGTGTGCTTTATTACCAAAACGATTATGATACCAACATAATTTACCGGTACGTAGATTGTCAGGAGTACGACTAACTTAAAAACAAATTAAAATTCAAAATAGAGTATAACAGAGTAGTAGTGGTTTTGTGGTTTAACAGATGCATATATATACTGGAGAAAATGTGCGATGAATAATTATGACATCAGTATCCTGCAGTCAATTGCAGTTAATTTCTGACAGCAGAAAGAATATCAGGATGAGAGGTCACAGGTTCGGTATTCCAATCCGCAGGTCTGATCTAGTGAATTCTACAGAACTATATCAGTTGAAACTGCGAGTTTTAGAAACGATCGTAACGATTAATATTATACAAGCAGCATTTGTGACGGGACAGTTAAATCGAAACGATGAATACTAGAAAACGAAAAAAGTGAGAATGAGATGGATCGAGGACTCGACCGTATTACAAATAATAACCACGTCGTAATTGCGACATTAAACAGAAAAATGCTTTACAAATATCATTTTACTATAAATATGCAAATCATTTAATCGTAAACTACATTTTTAAGTAAAAGCTTAAAATAATTTTAGTAGAGTGTAATAATAATAATAAAATAAAAAAACTTGTAAACCGCAACGTTTATTCGAAAATTAGAAAAAATTTCAAAGTTTTGATAGAAAACAATCTGTCAACTAATTTATAACAGTTGCCAACTAATTTCTTTCATTACAAAGATGTTTTAAATTGTGTATTATAGAATCTATAATAAGCTTTTCACTCGCACATCGTTTTATACCTAGATAAGCCGTAATAGCTCAGTGGTTAAAGCATTGAGAAGAACTAGGGTTCGATACTCGGTAGTCGATTAGATGAGTATTAGCTCGTCCGGGAAGTAAAGCAGTCGACTGACCATATTACCTACCATCATGTTGATCACGAAATTGAGACCTGGCCCACGATTCGTTGTAGGAGTACTTTACTTTCTACATCTAGATTTCGAATAAAAAGTCTATATTTGGCCTCCACCGGACACTTCAACAATGATATTGTGCCAGAATTAAAAGAATTTGCATGAAAGTTGATTTAACTAAATGAGTGGAAAGGTCAATCTATTTTTGCCTTTATATTCCCACAGGAACTTTAACGAGTTTGCGCTGTATTTTACTGTCACCCCTTTTTTGTAATATTTTCCTTATTGTTCGGCTGTTGCCACCGACAGTTTTTTTTTCGTAATTTCTTTTTTTGATTTAATAAATGCTATGTTTTTCGGCCAGCAAGTGCTGGTACGAACCTGTGTTTCCTCTTCCGAGAGAATCTTTCGCGGTGAGGGGTCATATTACATTACTTTCCCGAATTGCCTTATAATAGGAGGGGGATTCTTAACACCTTAATTGAATGAGTGAAATGTAATTGTTTCAGTTTTAGTCCAGTATGTCTAGTCCAGTTTTAGTTAACGTCACATGTAATCAAAATGCATTTAGTTTCGTATGATTTTGATTTACTTTCACCTTTTAAAGTTGTTTCCATGAAACTACATGCGGCATAGCTTATACGGAGGTAATTTTTATGGTTTTAATTTACTTTTTATGTTCCGAATTTTATACTTTATATGTTCATAACATATAGTCAGTTATGTGGTATGTTTTAGTTTTAATGAAACAGAGCGCTTTAAAAAAGGTAATTAAATCCAAAATTACAAGAAACTACGCTCGGATGAAATAAGCTAAATAAAACTTACTAAATAACTTAAAAAGGTGAAAGTAAATAAAAATCACAAAAAATTACTACCGGGTGATATATGAAATAACTTAAAACTGAAACATATTATTAGCAATCCCTTACTATTCATGCAAATAAAATGAATGATAGATAGCATTAAAAAATACCATGCTTTAAAGAACTAACATCACTCTTCATTTGTTCGTGAATTCTTAACACATCAATAAACATTGTTGGAGTTCCAACTGCTAAATTGCACCTAAATATTTTTTTCAACATAAATTCTCATTTACATCTAAAATAAAATATATTTACACACAAAGAAAGATACTTTATACAGTAAAAAAAAAACTGCGAAATATTAAGGACATCAATTAACGAGATAATCAAATACATTGATACCCTCGTCTGTAAAACTAACCGAATTTAACCGAATAACATTGATACGAATGTAATGGAATAATTTAATCGGACAAAGTACTTTCATGGAATCGAACACAATAGTAATCTGTGAAAAAAAAGATGCACTTTTTAATAAATTTTGCACCAATTGAGATTAACTTTATATGTAACGTCGTTGCCGAGTGGAAGGATTAAAACAGATCTTAGGCCGGGAAGGAGGGTACAAAATTTATTTATTAATTATTAGTCAGAGCAGTCATGAAAAATGTGTAAGTGTGAACACGAAAAGTTGCGCTCCTCGGTTATATGTTAAGGTCTGGTTTCTTAGGACAAGCGCCTTATCTGGGCGTCAGCGGGACGTCAAGGTCATGCTGACGCCAACAAAATACTGGTTTGTTAGCTCAAGGCCTGGTTTCTTAGAACTTGCGCCTTATCTGGGCGTCAGCGGAAAGTTGACGTAGATCTGACGCCAAAAAAATACTTTTTTGTTAGCTCAGCGTGAGCAGTCGGTCCAACGCAGACATTATCTCTCATTGCGCATGCGTTAATAACGTAAACAAATATTTATTTTGAATATGTATTGATTTTGTTATTGTCGACCAGTGTTTTAGAGAACAAATAATGACTTTGTCCAAGAAAAAACACATTATAGCTGAGCTAAATGAAGAGTGCTATGTTTAATGAGGAAGCTATGTTTAATGTCAAAATCAAAATCTTGGCTGATTTCAATGTGCAACAGGCTGTTGTCCGCCATTGCTTCTGTGGTTAACGTCACGTTGTAATCCAACTGCAGTTGAGTTGGACGGTAATTGTAGTTCAAGATGAGCGTTCGATGACGTATACTATCAAACTCACAAATGGACCAATCAGAGGTTAGCGCTGATTTCCAGCTGACGGCGTCCTGTCCTAAGAAACCAGGCCTTTAGGGAAAATCTTGCAAAGTAAAATCCGTAAAATGTTTTAATTTAGGGAAAGAGGGAAATCTTAGTAATTGCTATTGGTTTATGAAATAGATGGAGCGTTTCCCACAGAGAGCAAAGGGAAAAATGTCCTGCTTTTAATTAAATGCATACTTGAGCCAAAAATAGATTTAAAAACAGGATGTGGCTTTTAAAAGTGTGAGAAAGTATTCTGATTAGAATAATTAATTAGGATAACATAAAAAGATTAATTATATATATATATATATATATATATATATATATATATATATATATATATATATATATATACACTACCGGTCAAAAGTTTGCGAAAATTTTGAAATCTGCAAAGAAAAGGCCTAAATTCAAATGTTCATAGAACTGCGAAAAATCATTCAAATGGCATGAAAATTTGATATGTTCTGAAGTGAACCCTCTACTGTTAGTTACATATGATCAAATTGCAATACTTTGTTTTTTGCGAACTGAATCCAGCTTTTCATCACGGATTGTTTTTATGGTGAAAAAAGTTGTTAAGTTTGAACACTTACCAAACTTGCAAAAAATATTTTTTGTACTTTCCGTTAATAGAAAATAGTTATTTGAACAGTTCTATGTAAGCCCTCAAAATTTCAAATCGATTCGATTTTTTTTGACGAAGTTATAGAATTTTGAAAAACATGTGTACTTCTCTCGATTTTTGAGCATTCCACATATGCAGTCTTCTGGTCTAAACATCTTCTATCAAAGAACTTTTTAATTTTTATGTTTCTATATTTTCAAATAATTAATATTTATCATAAAACAAATACTCTTATTCATTATTGTAATTATTATTGTTTATATTTATTGTTTATATTAATTGCTTACCTGTATTAGTTTTGTTGTGATATTTTTACTTTATATTAAATTAAATTAAAAAGTTATAACAATAATTACGTAAATAATTCTAAAAAAATAATAACAATAGTATAAAAAATTTGCATTTTTATTAAACTATTTTATTTACAACAGGTCAAATATTTAACATATTCTTATTCGTATTTTGTAATTAAATAAATTAACATTTAAATCTTAGATTCCTCGAACCATCCAACTTTTGCTTTTATTATAGCCTTACATATGCATAGCATTCGTTCTAATAAACCATTAATCACTTCAAGTGATATAGAGTTCCATTCCTGTTGTAAAATGTCCCATAACTGACTTCGATTCAAATATCAGAGCATCGTTTGCAAGAACAAACAAATTTTAGATGAAATGTGACATCTATGAGATATTGTTTTAATTATATTCATAATAAGTTCCTTGTAGTAACAATAATTACAATAATAAATAAGAATATTTGTTTTATAATCAATATTAATTATTTGAAAATATAGAAAACATTAAAATTAAAAAGTTCTTTGGTCGAAGATGTATAGACCAAAGGACCGCAAATGTGGAATGCTTAAAAATCGAGAAAAGTACACATGTTTTTCAAAATTCTATAACTTCGTCAAAAAAAATCAAATCGATTTGAAATTTTGAGGACTTACATAGAACTGTTCAAATAACTATTTTCTATTAAGAGAAAGTACAAAAAATTTTTTTTGCAAGTTTGGCAAGTGTTCAAACTTAACAACTTTTTTCACCATAGAAACAACTCATGATGAAAAGCTGGATTCAGTTCGCAAAAAACAAAGTATTGCAATTTGATCATATGTAACTAACTGTAGAGGGTTCACCTTAGAACATATCAAATTTTCATGCCATTTGAATGATTTTTCGCAGTTCTATGAACATTTGAATTTAGAACTTTTTTTTGTAGATTTCAAAATTTTCGCAAACTTTTGACCGGTAGTGTATATATATTAAATCTTCATTTTATCATGTTATACAACAGATAAAAATTTATGTTGTAGCTTTAAAAAACTCTACACACATTAAAAAAATGTTGTAATTTTAACATTTTTACAGAAATTAATTCAATACATTGATACAATAATTTTAAAACGATAAACTATCAAAAAATTCAATAATTGTTTTTTTTTCCTTCGTTTTTTTGAAAATTTTACTGTGTTGTTTCCCTTTAGTCAGTGATTACACTTTCCGCAGAACTTTTGAATGTTATCCCAATGGCCAGAGAGCACTTGAACTTTACTCACTTTACTTGATTTAACTCACACAATTCAACATTCGACAGATAATGTTTAATTATCAAACTTAATATTGTCAGTAAATAATATCCCCCCCCCCTTATTTGTAGTTAATAAGTGATAATTTTTTTTTTCAAAATTAAAAGATTCCAACCTCTGTTTGCTTCTCTCCAAAACCATCTAATAGCTTCGTATTCATCTTTGTACTTCGTTGTGAAAAAGAATTTTCATTGAAAAACAAAATTTGTTGTATTTTAGATATTTTACTGTTAACTAACATTGTATATTGTTAACCAACATTCTATTCTTCCATTCTTCACCTCTTTATTTTTTATAAATTTAAAATCAACTTAGAAAATATAATAGAACTGTAAATCAAGTTCATTCACTAAAACACAAACTCGTTTTCCATTATTCTTTTTTAAAATCGTTTGAAAATTTCAAGTTGTACGCTTAGAAGGGACGTGCAAAAAAGGAATTTTTCTCGTAGGTTTATTACGCATTGCTGCAAATTTAATTGCAGGCGGTTTTATTTTTTGTCAATTATTTAAAAAATAAAATCAATGATATTTGCTAGCTCACACTGTTATTTAATCTAAAACGCTTTTACACTGGGAGTTTATAACACGTTCTTTAATAATTTAATTTTTCCTTCGTTATGTCAAGTAAGTGCAATTTCAAAAATGCAGATGGCACGTGAAAGCAACGTTACTTAATTAATATTTTTAAACCAGATTTTTACTTTGTTTTGTTTTTAGTTACTGTTTTTATTTGTGTTTACATGAATCTAAAATAACGTAAAACCACTGGTTATTGATAATAGAAATATAAAGAGGCACAAATGTGCAAATTCGTCCGGAAAACTGCTTAATTGAGTTATAGTGTGACTATTATGAGTTCGTTTCGATCAATAACATATTCGGCGTGAAAGATAATGATTACTCTATTGAAACGTTATTGGGATGAGTGAGTCGAACTTCCATCTAAGTGTTTAACCTAATCTAATAACGTAAAGTCACCTGGAAGGGCAAAATATAACGCTAATAAAAACAATGTAACTCTTTTTAATTGTGATAGGTTGTTGTTGTTGACGTATGCCTTTTAAGGCAGAGGGGTGCGATTGTTCTTTTTTTGCAGTGGCGCCATCTATGGCCAAGAATTCGATTTCTGGCACACCCATACGTCACACCCGTTTATAGGGAGGACCCATTCATACATCCATTCATTCATCCACAGACCGTAATTTTGACCTGAATCAGAGAACGATCAATCTTCAATCCAGTACCCCCAGAGGTATTGATTTGTTATGGGAACATGGAGGACTTTGCGACTCAACAGATTTAACGTGCATCAGTCACCATTTACTCACCTATCGGCCGGTGGTGTTCTAACCCACGAACTCTTGGACATGGGCCCAGCGCCTTACCAACCAGGCTAGCCCGGCCCTAATTGTTTTAGGTAATTCTTAGTTTTGGAGACGATTCCGCAATGTTGATTATTTCTGATTGATTGATTATTGATTTTCTTTTACACACCGTACAAAGAGGGTTATTCAGCTACTGTATAATAATAGTTTGTGCTTTTGTCTCTTTCATACTTCTAGAACAGTTTGTGCCTGAAATTTGTACAGTGGCAATTAAAAGCTCGTGATCCTAAAAATAATTTAAAAATTCCAATCAGAACCGTTGGAGCGAAAGGCATGAAAAGCAAATTTTCTCATAGGTTACATTACGTAATTTTGCATTTTAGCTGAAGACGATTATATTTCGGTTACCGGAAAATATTGAGTTTTTACATTAAATTCAAACAGATTTTTTTACAAGCTTTCATTCCTAATCAATGATGTACGAATTCCCTATCAAAGTTTCAATACCGGATCGATAAAAATCAAATAGTTTTTGAGTAAAACATCCAGAGGTAGCATTTTGCATATCATCCAAATTTTCACGCTTTTTTTGCCGCTTAGAAAATGTTGAAGGGATTGAAAAATTGGAAATTCGATGGCGTAATATCGAGTGAGTATGATAGGTAAAGTCATACTTCTATCACAAATTCATTAGTTTTTCTACAGTTGACCTTACAGTTTCGAGAAATGTTGGTGCTAGAAGAGTTTTGGGTAATATTTGGGTCTTTTTACATTTTAAACGCGAATTTCAATATTGGCTCTGTTCTGAGCAAATGCCAACGCCATCTAGGAATGTTTTTTGTAACCAGAGTATAGAGAAAAAATGAGTAGGGTCAGTGTTGTGCTACGATCGGGCCGTCGTGTAATCTCAACAGAGCACAGTGGGCCAGCATCCAAGGTTTCGTGGCCAAAATTAGTATTTCGATAAAATTTGTTTCAAAATTTGGGGGTTTTTATGTGCAGGTAAATTGAATTAATAGTAGAAATTTTGAAATACGCTAAAAATTCCGAAAAACAAATAAAATGGCGGCTGAAATATGGCGAGCAAAAATAAAGTAAAAATAATATAGCACGTTTAAATAATTAAATATAGCAATGAAAATAGAATAATTTTCGTAATTTTATATTGAAGATGAAAAGCAAATTATATTTCCGAAGTAATATTACAAAATAGCGTTAATTAATTACAAAATAAAGCGAAAACATGAAAAAAAAACATAATTTTTGTTTTTCGGTATATTTAGTTCACTTTTGCAATATGGGCAAAATGGGGCAGGTTTTTTCGAACGAAGAAACATCAAAGAAGACAACAAAAAAAAGTTTAGCTAATTACCTCGTGGAACTTTTTGGAGATAAGTTTCGAAAGTGATTCAAACATTGTAAAATGTCAAATGATAAGATATAAACTATAAGTTTGTCAAGATTATTGCCTAATCCAACAAATTGAAAAATTGTACTATAATTTCAGACTAATTACTCTGATAAAAATGCAACAGTAAGGTTAAATTCCTATATATATTTCCGAAATATAAATTTAAGAGTTACATTTAAAAAAAAAATGTTTTTAGCATATTTTTCACTACATTGTACTTTCGTTGGTACAAAAAGTAAATTATAATGTTTGGAATGATTATGAATACTTAATTTGGGCGATATTTAAACTGCCTTGACATACTTTAATTGAAAATTTAATTTTGACTTTTGGCCAAAGATCATGGTCTTCTGGCCCACTGTGCAGAGTAGAGTTTGAGTCCTTGTGGTTAGTAAAATATGAGATATAGACGTTTGCTGTGTGTGAGAAAGAAAAACTTGATCCATGCGACCGTGAGCGAGAAGCATTTCTTGTGAGCAATGCGACTGAAAACAAAAGTAGAGTTTTGTTTGGAATATTGTGCCAAGAGCTCAGTCTAAAGGTGAGAACAATTCCCTTGTTTCAACTGACATAATTTTGATGATGCTTAAAAGTCTTAAAAAAAAGACGAGCTTTCACTCGTCACTGAAAAGTTAGGATTACAAATGCCCAAGAATCCGAAAATTATCAATTTAAAAACAATAATTTGAGAGTAGTGACATTTTTAAATCTGATAAGGAATTTTTTCAAAGTGTAATAAATTTCGTTTTAGATCAAAAGAAAGAAAAAAGTGAACAGGAAAAAATATAACATTGAACAAGATAAAATTGAAATTGGAATATGAGAAAATTATGCTAGAGCAGCTTAGTAAAGAACTTGAGTTAACTAACGCTAGAAGTAAATTACCCGCAGAAGAGGTTAAAAAACTAAATTTCGATTCTTCCAGCATTGAAAATTTAATTAACAGTGTAAAACTCTTACTATTCCTGTCCTTTCAAAAATAGAACCGTTTAATTTGTTTATTCAATCATTAGAAAAGGCTTTTAAAACTAAAAATATGTCCGAAGATATTTTTAATTATTAGATTACTCTTCCTATGATAAAAATATTCACCATATTGTCCGTCGTCTTGAATTCTGAGCTTTCGGTTAAGATTTGAGAGCGCGAACATCAAAAATCGTATTCAGTAGGTTCGAATCAGTAAAAGTAACTCATTTGGCCACATGTTACCTCAAATACCTATAAAACACTTAAAATGGCCGTTTTTGAGAAAATTGAACCAGACTGTCTCGCAGTCTGGGGTCTTGTGTTATCGTATCACAAAATAGCGACTTTTCTATTGACAATCACTGGGCACTTTCGAGTAAAGGAATGTATTATATGTATTGTATTGAATTAAAGAATGTCGGTCCAATTGTATGTACAGTAGAGGTTTGCTTTTCAGGTTTTAACTTTTCACAACACACATAATATCAAACACACATAAGCGCGATGCAAACCTTCGTAGTAATTAATTAGGAGAGAATGTCTTTTTGGTTTATAATGGAGGAGCCATTTTTCATCCCAGGGATCAAATGATCAAAAAACCGTTCCGCATTGCGCTGTCGCATTAACTTGCACGTGTGTGAACATAGCAAACCAACTAGCTTTACTTTCTTAAGACAGATTACGCAGAACCTAACCGTGGAGTGATTTTTAGAGTCTCTTGCAATTTTTTTAATATACAGAGACGGAGAAAATATTAATGAATTTTTCTCACAGAGGAATAACTACTATTGGCATCTTTTTCTCAAATTATAAATACTTTATTATCGAATTTTAAACAAGGCTATTTCGCCTCTTAGTTTATTCTTTTTCACATAAAGACAAAATTGATTTACCTATATTTTTCTATGGCCTCTAGATTTTTTTCCCCGTCATGCACCGAACTAGGTAGGACTACCGTTTGTTTTTTAAACAAAGGCCAGAATATTCCAAACATGACTCCAAAAAGATGAAATAAAGGTACTTGACAGCATCCAATACTATGTTCCTTTAAAGGAAAGAAGTTATTTGTTGATATCCATTGATGTGATTTTAACGCTAATTTTTATATATTTAAAGTTTTTTTTATTCATTTAAAGATTTTTTTATTACTCTAATGGTGTACTCAGCCTTTTTTTTAAAAAAAAATAAAAGCACGAGTTAATCAACTAATTAATTAAAAAAGGAATTGTACAAAAGAATCGTGAAAATCCTACAAGAGATTTCTTTTTCTTCCGAGAACGAACATCATTTAAAGTTGCTTACTTCTTCTATACTCACGCCAATGCAAAGATGATTCAGAAATTCTATAAATCTGACGACGCATTAAAAGGATTCAAAATATAAGTTCCTTCTTCGTTGATACAAAGCTTTAAAAACAATTTTCAAACGTTGAAGCACTTTTTGAAATGTCATTTATAGCTTTGACTACTTTAGCTTTATCAACTGTCTCGAAATTATGTTCTTTGATAGAAATTATTAAGTGCAAAAAAAAAAGATGACATCAGCGGGAGCAACGTTTCAAGTAAGGCGGCTAGGAAACCCATTAAATTGCAGGGGTCGAGCCCGTCCTAACTATGAGAAATACTTATGTCATGCCATGGAATGAACTTTTAACTGGATGTGACATTTTACATTTAAAACTGCGCAAGATATGAGTATTTAAAGCAGTTCTTTTATACTGCGCATTCCCGAAAAAAAAAAAAAAAAATTCCATAATTTTATAGGGTGGTAACTAATGAAAAAAGTCTGATTTGAAATCTTGAAAACTTAAAAAGTTTCCAGCAAATTTCTAAGTAGGTTTTGTACTTTTTAAAAGAATGCTCAAAACAATAAGGGGTTTTCCATAAATTTCATTTTGTATTATGAAATAAGATATATTTAAAATGACAATGATAATAACAGCTAATACGTAAGTGGATTTACATAAGATCCATCTGCATTCAATATTTTTTCAAATTCAATGTGTACACGTCATCTCTGTATTAAATATAAATACGATATGTGAAGTAGTCAAGTCATTAGTTCTGTTTGAAGCTGTGATAATATGTCTCAGAGACAGGAAACTTAGTGGTTTTGAGATATCAACAATGAGTTTCAACCGACAACAGACGTTACTGCGCACAACTGTATTTTGCGGAAGGATCTGCATGTCCTCAATACCCGTGGAAGCGTTGCAGCACACAAGGCCAATATCACTTCGTCCAACAATGCAGCTAGACTTGCTTGGTGAAGAGAACGTAGCCACTAGTCTGTAGTCCACTGGACTGTAGACTAGGACTGGGCGATGCAAGAAATTTTATATCGTGATGCATCGTCAGTATTGCATCGCGATATAGCGATGTATCGCGATATAGTATTTTTGAAATTCATTTACTTGCAAGGCGCAGAAAGTCGGATTTCTATCAAAACTTCATACTCAGATTGATTTAAATCAATGTTTTGCTTAAGAAAGATATTAATGTTATATTTTCTAAAAATGATCGCGCAAATAACGGAAGATTTCTTAGTTTAAAAATAAATAATAGAAAAATAAATAAAATTGAAATTTATCAATATATTTACCTAACAATGTAGAAAGAAAATTTAAAAAATAAGTTTATTAAAAATTATTTGTATGCTTAAAACAAAGTTCTAAATAAATTTTAAAAAAAAAACACTTCTGAAAAAACACTATTTTTTATCATTATTATTTCACATAAATAATAAAGTTAAATTGAATAATTACCGAATTCTGAACGGAAAAACAAAGTAAGGTTTAATTTCTTAAAAATAAAAACAGAAGAATTATGATATTCGATAATATATTCAACTGACAATATTGAAAGAAAATTAAAAAACGCTATTATACTCTTTAATAAAATGAAGTGCTAAATGATTTTAAAAAAAGAAGTCGCACACGCGAACATTACTAATTTTTTGGAATAAACAAAGTTGATTGACTTATGTCCAAATCCAAAAGAGGAAAAATAAGTTTTGTTATAATTTTATTTATAAAAATGAAAACAACTAAAGATTTATAAATTTAAAGTCAGTAATAAAAATCCATTAAATTATTATTTTATCCAAAAAGTTTTTAATAAATTAAAATGAAGTAAAAAATAGCCTAAAAAATTTAATTACTTTTTTATTTAATTCTTTATGGGCACCTTAAATTAGATTTCCGTATGTAATAAATTCAGTAATGTAAAATAATACTTAAACATATAATATCAAAATTAATTTTCACATTTAAAAATAAAAAAGAAAGTTTTGTTTCAAAAAAATTTACCTAATTAATTAAGAAATACTTCTTTATATATTTTCAATAATAGATTACGTTTGGAACAAGGTAACGACGGCGATCACTAAGTCAGTCCCACTGAAAATAATCTACAAGAAACGATATCAAGTCGCGACAAAGAAGGAAAAAAAACTAAGAGGTGCGGAAACGAACATGCGAGATCACGATATATGTTCTCAAAACTGATTCTGATTCGACAGCTCATCAATCAAGGCCGTTTCAATATAACGATGAGAACATCGTCTTCCCCAGCGCGAGTTGGCATCGGAACGTAAGAGATCCTTGCGTGTCTTGTATCGCTATATCGCTAAATCGTTCGTCTTCTTTACTCGACGGCTTAAATCAGATTTCTGATGCATCGCCTGGAACGAAAGTCGCTGTCTCGGTCAGCCGATACAGGCGTTAAATCGATATGTCGCGATATATCGATTTATAGCCCAGTCCTACTGTAGACCGTTGAAAAACTTTTATGGAGCAATGAGTTTCGCTACAAGTTCTTCCAGTCGGTTGGGCGAATTTGGATATGGCGAATGCTAAAGTTAAACGCTTAAGTTAACCCGCAGGTAAACGCTTTTTACCTGCGGGTATAATTCCAAGTGTCAAGTTCGGTGATTGTGGTGAGCTTGTTTGTGGATGTTCTTCGTGGTATGATCTCTCACTTTTGCATTCTGTTTCTGGTAGGTTGAGCGTGAAGGCCGACAGGGATATTTTGGACAATAAGGTTCTACCTACGCTCAGGCAACTTTACGGGATAGACGAAACTTACTTTCAGGATAGCTACTCTCCGGGTCATATCATGGAGTGGTATACACTCAGGCAACTTTACGGAATAGACGAAACTTACTTTCAGGATAGCTACTCTCCGGGTCATATCATGGAGTGGTATACACTCAGGCAACGTTACGGAATAGACGAAACTTACTTTCAGGATAGCTACTCTCCGGGTCATATCATAGAGTGGTATACACTCAGGCAACGTTACGGAATAGACGAAACTTACGTTCAGGATAGCTACTCTCCGGGTCATATCATGGAATGGTATCTTGATATTGATGTAAAACATCTTCTCTGGCCTGCTTAGAATCCCGATCTAAACAGTACAGAACATTTGCGGTACGAAGTAGAGCGACGTTTACAGGCCTAGGAACTGCGTCCAAAATCTATAATGGCTGGCCAAATTCTTGTTGCAGGAATGGAAGCAAATACCTACAGCTGTATATCATAATTTTGTCAGAAGCATACCTAGAAGGGTTAATAGTGTCAGTGCAGAGCGTGGAGTGCCAACTTCTTTTTTAAGTATGTTATACTTCAAATGTTTTCTTACTTTATACAATTACATCTTGCTTTCCAGTTATTATAGGGCAGTGTAATTTGCAATTATACAAAATTAAATTTGTGTATAACCCCTAATCATTTTGAGCTTTCCTTTAAAAAGTACAAAAACTACTTCGAAAATTGCTTGAAACTTTCTAAATTTTTATGGTATTCAAATCAGACTTTTTTCATTAGTTGTCAAATACTTATGAAAATTTAAAAAATTATGAAACCAAAATTATGATTTTTCCCCCGCATGTGTTTAGTATAAAAGAACTACTTTAAATGCTCATATCTTGCACAATTTCAAACGAATTGTTTTCAAATTTTAAAACAATCTATATATATATTTCTCTTACACGGTGACCAAGAAAGCCTCATTACAACTTCTCGAATGGCAACGCTAGAAAATCGACCAATGATTGCCGCTAAAAATGTCACATACCAAATCTAGATGAGGTGGCTCAACATGTAGCGCTTTTAAAAACGGAAACTGAAATAACCTGAGAGAGCATCAGCTGCGGCAATCTCATACTATTAAGCTAGACAGAAGTGAATAGTCTTTGCCGATAGATCTCTATTTTAGTATTTTGTCGAAAGCGCTTTTTTTCACGAATTTATATATTACGAATTTATTTGACGATTTTTGATTCATATCACGAATTTATTTGTTTTATTATTGTTATTAGTTATTCATTGAAAAATGAGTCTCAGTCGTGCTGTTACGCTTTAAGATTTTATACTGTAGCACATTTCTAATAGGTTTAACGAATTACGTGTCATTTATTTGAATTCAAATTTATTTTAATGACTTAGTATTTACTAAAAAGATGTAATTTTTTTTTAAAAAAAAAGTTGTTACATGGATTTAATGATTGTTTTTAATTCTTAGAGTTTGTGCATTTACAATATAACTAAGTTAGTAGTGAGCGAAGCAAACCATATAAGATTGCGTAGCAATTTTCAGGGGTTGGCGAGCGTCAGCGAGCAGGGGGCGCAGCCCACTAGTACTCTTATAAAAGCTCCAAAATTTTTGCTTCATTTATTGAATATTTTTAAAGTCGTAAATAAATAAGGCAAAAAAAAATCAGTTTTTTTTATAAAAATGTCCATATTTCCATAAATATTTAAACTAGATTTACAAAATTTTATGCAGTTATTGCAAATAATAATCGTAGTAATTGATACAAGCTTATAGCTTGATTTTCTGGCATAGAGTGTGTAAAACTATTTCTTTTCTTTCATAATTTATTGTCTGTTCCTCAAACTTCTGAAAGCTTTAAACCTTATTACTAAGTATGAAAAATGGCATGATCCAAACAACTCCAAAGTTACAAGATAATCTTTTAAGTTGATCCTTTAAATAATAGGAGGGATCCTATAATCCCTTGAGAAATAAGAAAACATTGTCACTCTTCCGTCATTGTAGAGTGTGCGGATATTTCTCATTTAGATTATTATTAAAACTTAACTCATTTTAAAAATTAGATAATGACAAAAATGGTTGAATTATAATTTTTTAACTTTATGAAACTATACATAAAGAAAGAAAAAGTTCAAAAACTTATTTTGTTCATTTATAATTAAATACTGATTTCTACAAATTTTTTATGTTATTTCATAATTTTTTCAGCTCTACTTTATTAAACGAGTCAAAACGAAGGAATTTTATGGAATTCATTTATTTATTTTCGAAAACTTAAATTGAAATTGCTTAAAATACTAAACATTTCGCTAGTTTTGTAGTTAGTTGCTTGTAAAAAGCTTAGAAAGATTAAAACATACATTACGAAAACTGTCTTTCAGTAATAATTTAAGCCAACCTTACGAGAGAAAAAATGTCAGCAAATTTAATATAACTAAGTTTCCGAATAAAACAAATATTTATTACCTCCGCACTATATTCCATTGCTTGTAAGGAAGAGACTGCGCCGGTGACAATATTATGATGAGAAAGCCCAGCCGCTTTTGGTGCACCAGTAGTTCCCTAAATAAATCAATAAAAAATCTGATTTATAAATTATCTTGAAAAAAGGTTAAAACACATGGAATTGTAAATACGCGAATATTTTTCTTATAGTGAAACCCAAATTAAAGCTGTACTTGGAATCAAATTACAGCTGTACTTGGAATCAAATTACAGCTGTACTTGGAATCAAATTACAGCTGTACTTGGAATCAAATTACAACTGTACTTGGAATCAAATTACAACTGTACAATCGTTCTATGAAATAATACTTTTTTAGCGAATGATATGCTATTTTGACTGTTGTGTCCTAGTAACAATTGCTGTTTTTCATAACTACTAGGAGGCTTCGCCCCCTGCTCGCTGGCGCTCACCAACCCCCGGAACTGCTTTCGCAGTTCATTTCGGATTGCTTCGCTCGCTCATTGGATACGTTCTTAACGTCTAGCTTTTGTATACTTTTTTGAACACTGAAGTTCCGAAAACTTTTCTCTGTAGAAAATTCTAAACCTGTGCATTTCAATATTAATTTGAAATTGCAAACAGTTCACATATTTTTCTTAATCACACTATTCTAAATTTCAGTTGTTGTGAAAAGTAACTGTTGTAAGTTTTGTTTTAAAGTCTTTCCCACCAGAGTGCTAAAACCATGTGTTGTAAAACAATATGAAATAATTCTGAACGCCGGATGTAAAGCATCGGCTTCGATGAAGATAATTTTGTGAGAATTTTTTTGATAATTTGGTGAGAATTCACCCGATTAGACATATGATATGCTCACTACGTGTTCTTGCGTGCCGAAGCCTATCAATTAAAACGTATTAGCGTTTCATATAATATAGATTAGCCATATGATGCTCACTACGTGCTCTTGCGCTCCGAATCCAATCAATTAAAAATGAAAACTGTTGCCAGCGCGAGAAAAGAAATATCATCGGTTTTATTGATACATACGTACGTAATAGCGTTTTATATAATACTAGGAGGCTTCGCCCCCTGCTCGCTGGCGCTCGCCAACCCTCGGAACTGCTTTCGCAGTTCATTTCGGATTGCTTCGCAATCCGATGCTCGCTTTGCTCGCTCATTGGATACGTTCTTAACGTCTAGCTTTTGTATACTTTTTTGAATACTGAAATTCCGAAAACTTTCCACTGTAGAAAATTCTAAACCTGTGCATTTCAATATTAATTTGAAATTGCAAACAGTTCACATATTTTTATTAATCACACAATTCTAAATTTCAGTTGTTGAGAAAAGTAACTGTTGTAAGTTTTGTTTTAAAGTCTTTCCCACCAGAGGGCTAAAACCATGCGTTGTAAAACAATATGAAATAGTACTGAACGCCGGATGTAAAGCATCGGCTTCGATGAAGATAATTTTGTGAGAATTTTTTTGATAATTCGGTGAGAATTCACCCGATTAGACATATGATGTTCACTACGTGCTCTTGCGCGCCGAAGCCTATCAATTAAAACGTATTAGCGTTTTATATAACATGGATTAGCCATATGATGCTCACTACGTGCTCTTGCGCGCCGAATCCAATCAATTAAAAATGAAGACTGTTGCCAGCGCGTGAAAAGAAATATCATCGGTTTTATTGATACATACGTACGTATTAGCGTTTTATATAATATAGATAGATTAGGTTAAATTTTGTTCTTTTATAGACAGTGACCTCTATTAATGAGTTTGAAAATGACATGTCGATCTATTTTATGTAAAACTTCGCAAGCTTAATTCCATTTTAACTACCGATTAAACGAGTCAGATAAATGTCAAGACTCATTTTAACTTTTTAACGTAAATACTCATTTGCTTATTTATGCTACCGATGTTACAGTTCTTGACATTGCTATTAAATTAAATTATTTTTTGAAGTTTACTTTTTGGTTTAAAATGCATTGTTTTCTTTTTCAGATTTGTGTATTTTTTTTGAACTTACTTATAACAAAGTTTGCTTCGATTTGCCTAAAAAACCCAAATCAAATTAATTGGCTAGCATAATAAATAGTAGCAAAAAAGGGCACAGATTGACTTTGATAAAGCTGCTAATTTGATTTACAATCCATCAAAGGTGCCCTTCTTATAATTAGCATTTTTTTCAAAAGCAAACAACGTTAGCAAACATTGAAAAATGTTGTGCTAAACATGTTGTGCTAAACATTTTAAAAACAAATTCACCATGATATCATACGAGCATCAATGTATGATACAGAAATTAAATTCACTCTCACTTGAGCAATTGTTTTTATTTTTGACAGTTCGCTTTTGAATTTTGAAATACACGGAAATATACTTATTTAAAAAGGTTCTACCAGCTGGTAGCCGGATGCCGCTAGTATTTCATAAAACGCTTAAACGTACGTGATTATAAAATTGATAAAAAAAAAATTTCTCACGCGTTGGCATAAGAAAAAAACAAACCCATTAAGAGTTATATAAAACGCTCATACGTATGTGGTTACTTTTTATTTTATTTCTAATGGCAAGGCAAAAGGTACAAATAGAAAGATGAAATAAATAACGTATGTGGTTATAAAATTAACGATTTTTTTCCACGCGTCGGCATAAACGTAAAGCAAACCATTAAAATATATAAAACGCTTATACGTACGTGGTTTTAAAATCGAGGATATTTCTTTTCATGCGTTGGCATAAGCATTTAGTAAAGCAGCTAAGTAGTAATTGGGTACAATATGAAAAAAGCACAACTACTTCCACTTACTGGGAATAACATTTACATTTTAGTTTAATTAATAAACTGAGTTCTAAATATGCTTACTAAATTCATAAACTTCGGTAAAACAGCAATATAAATTATTTCCAAAGGAACTAGACTAATACAATTCCAACCTGGCGAGTAGCGACTTATAACAAGACACTTCGTTTGATGCTTTTACTTGTTGCTAGAAATCAGGTTCGCAGAAAATGTTGTTTACTAGTTAAATTTAGTAGGAATAACACGATCTGTGACATAGGCTATTGTATACCCAATTAAAACGCTAATACGTACGTAGTAATAAAATCAAAGTGATTTCTTTTCACGTGTTGGAATAAGTATAGAGCAAAGCAATTAAGCCACGCTGCATTATTCCATATTTTAAGTTACATCAAATTTTGTTTTGTTGAAAGTTAAACTCTTTTTTTAAAAAGTTAAATTTCGTTAGAATTTAAATGATGCTTAATGATCTACGTCCGATTTGTAATTATCTATGAAGAATTGAGAGCCGCTTTACTGAAAGAAAAATGTCAATGAAAAACTGTCAGGAATGCAACAGAAAGAGAGCGACGTTCAAAGAATTGCTTTTAAGTACAAGAGCATCATAATGTAGTGAACATCATTTGCACAAAGAAACAAAATATATATTTAGAATTTTGTACAGATCAAAGTTTTATGAACGATTTATTCTAAACTAAAGTTTTCAAAATGTATGCAAAGCTGGACAGAAGTAACGTAGCCACTGAGCGAGCAAGCAAAGCAATTAGTAGTCATCCGAAGGGAACTGCGAAAGCCGTTCCGGTGGTTGGGAAGCGTCAGCGAGCAGGGGGAGAAGCCTTCTAGTTATAAGAAAATAACACTATTTAACATTTGAGAAAGCTGGTCAGGTGGCCGAGCGGTAAGCGAGCCTGATTCCTAAGTCAGTGGTTGCGGGTTCGCAACCCGCTCAGGGCATTGATGTTTCTCTCCGTTGTGATGTGCGAAAGTAGCCTACTTTATGAAAGAGTATCTGTAGTGGCGTGGAGTGGGAAGTTCTGCTCAATTATTTGATGTTTCAAAAAAAAAATAACTTGACATTTTTTTTTTAATCCCTGGGATAAATATTTCTTTTGTGGCAACTGTCTTAATGTGGAACTGACACCATATCATGTTTCTAACTGCCCTGCAGTCGCTACAGGCCTTCACCTCTTAAACTCCCCCACAGAAGAGGATTTGTATTCATTTAATGCCATAGAAATAACAAAAACTATTCAAGCACACCATGAAATATGAGAGGATACGACACCAACGAACCAATATTTTTTTTTAATCCTAATTTTATTTTTGTTCCCTGGATGCCCCCTGGCGGGGGCGGGACAGGGTTGAGTGATAAAATTTGATATTTTTGTAGGTGGAAAAATCTCACTAAAGTTTTTTTTGAAATTTATCATTCCTTAAATTTTTAAGCTTTTTGTCTGCAGTTTTGTGAAAATAAAAAGCATTTGAATCTAATTTTTCAATATTTCCAATTTCACAATATCTAAATTTTTTAATATTTGTAAAGTTATTCTAGCGATGCATTGTATATGCTAAAAAATATGCACATATTGAGAATTGCTCGCTGATTTTATTGATTTTCATTTAAGGGGAAAAATCTCTCCAAATATATGATTGTTAGAAAAGTTTATAAATATTTTAAAAATACATATATATAAAATATTTGTTCGTTATAAATCCTAGAAAACTCTTTTCAACAAAATATACAGTCTAAATACTTGCTTCGAGTGTAAGACACTATTAAAGTGTGTAACACTAAATTTGGCGAAGGAACATAAATACCCTTAAGTAGATTGCCGTGAATTTAAAAACAAGATGCTTTATAAAAAGAAGCTTAAAAATATTGTGAACGAATATTGAAACCTGTGATATTATTAATTTTTCCAACTTTATTTCGATAAAGACTCGAAAAAGTTTTCTTTCTGTAAAGATGGTTAAAGCCTTAATCGTAAGTACAGGGTCTTTATAATTAAAGTTCCACTTTGAAATGGCTATAAAAATAAAACTACCCGACCAAATGTCATCAAACTTGGTAAATGTCTATAAGAGGTCATGGGATTTTAGTTCCCGCAACAAAAAAAAAGAAGGGAAAAAAAACGAAAAAAAAAGTTCAAAAATTCACCACCAGCGGAGAATGGCGCTGTATGCAGTGTTAAACAAATGTGAACGTCATGTGACTTTGCAGTTATAAAAGTGAGGCGCCTTGTCTGGAAACTTTAATTATAAAGACCCTGTACATTTGTAACTTTACTAAAAGTATGAAAAAATTGTGCGCACAGTATTGATATCATTATATGAAAACTCTCACAAGTGCATCACTTAACTTACTGATGTGTACTGAATATTTAGAAGATCATCAAATTTTAGATGTTTTTTAACCTCTTCTAAAATGGCATCACTTTCTTTGTTACCCATGTTCATAACGTCCTTATATCGAATTATTCCTCTGAAATAAGTAAAACATTTTTAAAAAAGAACATAAAAAATGGTAAAATCAATTCATTTTTTTAAAAAAAATTATGAAATTTTAAATAGTGTATCCGTTTTATCATTTGCTATAAGGATGTTTGGAAACACCGAATAAAACTGTCTTACAGAATGGGATACCCTCAACGCGTGAAGAAGACCACTGATACACAACAATCAGACATCTTGGATGCTTTGCTCATGCTCAATGATTGTGTAAACGGAACTTTCCTTAGATCAGTTAGTGATATTATAAAATTCTCTACTACTAGAAGAGTTTAAACACGGTTTTTTTTTGTTTACAATCAAAGTATATTATCATTTCACATTCGTGGATGCTTTGTTCATCGAAGTTCAGTAGGGGAGAGTGGGGTCAATTGTAGCGGGGTACGATTGTAACAGAGCAAAAATTTCGAGTGTCGGGTTCTAGATTTGGTTCCCAGGTGGCGCACAAGGTGTATTTAATAAATCTACATGTACACCCCTGCTGGCAAAATTTTTTATGTACTTTTGAAAGAGTTACATTGCAAAAGATATTTTCACGCTATGTAAGTACTTTTTTTGGTATTAGAATATCATACTGTAACAAAGTTATTTTGTTTAAACAAATAAAAATTATTAACCGAATATGTAAGTGGACACCTTAATTAACATTTCAATAAAAAAGAATTCGTTTTGTTAATTAACTAGCAATGTTTTTAACAAATGAAGCTGAAATGGCGTCTTGGGGACAATTGTAACAATAAGTAAAGGGACGAATGTAACAGCTGAAAATAAATAATCTTATGTTTACAAACCATTACTTAACTCTTTAAGAACCACCAATAGTTTCCTATATCATTTATATTATGCTGCATGTGCATTATTTTATTTGACACCTTTCACAGCATAAATTAAAATATTTAACCCCTTAAAGTTAAAAGTTTAACCCTTTAGGTCTCTGTTCATTATTATTTTTACTCCTAAAATATCACTACTATTTTGATCAATAAAAAAATATATCACAATTATGATACTATGTATAATTAACTATGTTTTAGTTGAATTTATGAACTGTTACAATTGATCCCCTAAGTGGGGACAATTGTAACAAGTGCACGACTGTCAAAAATTGTTAATAACTAATATAATAGCATTTAAAATCAGGTATTTATTTATTTTTCTAGTAGAGGATAGTCTACTTTACTCGTCTGTCAATTAATACTAATAATATATTTGATTTTTTGTAAGTTAAAAATAGTTAAGTAAAAATTGTTACAATTGACCCCACTCTCCCCTACAGTTTTATAAGTTTTAAATAAATTATGTGTATGTTTGAACTAATGGGAAAACATATAATATAGTTGTTCTGAGTAGTGAACGTCAAAAATCTCGATTCCACCTACAATTTGCTCCCAAATACGAAAATTGGAACCAGCAGGGTAACTTTGAATCGAAAAGACCAGAACAAATTCCAATCAGATCAAACAATTTCAATAGATTGCTCAGGAGAATCGTTTGAAAAATGGAATTTTCATGTTGATTTAGAACAGGCTATTAATAAAAACACTGAGAGATATTTAAGCATCATTATCGTTCTTGAAGAAAAATTAAACTATCATGCATGGTTCTACTTTTTCAAATATTTCAAAGATAACATCAGTGACGATTGCTCTCTTGTAGATTTCATTAATTGAAATGGAGTTTATTGTACGTTCTTTATTCGTTAGATCAACATGATCGATCCATTGCCCAACGATCAACATGAACGTGGTAGCATAGGCGGACTATGTCCCCAAATTAGTATTTCAAAACTTCCTTATAATGCGACGTGTTTATTTTATTTAAAGTTATACTTTTAAAATCGTAAAAGCAAAATCAATGGTACTAAATTTTTAGGAGAAACGAAAAAATTCGACATACTATTATTGATTCTATATTGATACTATACTATATTGATGCTTATTTAATTTTGGTAATTAATACTAATTGAAATGAAAAAAATAAGGCATGTACTGAGAGATAAAAGTAACGGTGAAAAGGTACTTATTTATTTAGAGGAACCATACAAAATCGCCTCTCCAGCGATGCTTAATTAATTTTGGTAATTGGTATTAATTGGAATAAGGAATAAGTTAAGTACTAAAAAGCAAAGTTAATGGAGAAATGGTAGTAATTTGCGTTTAGGAGAAACGTATTGCCATGCTGTTTAATCGTCATAAATTTTGGTATCATGGCAATTGTAGTGTTGTACTAGGTTCCAAGCGCAAAAGCAATTTGTGTATTTGTTACCTATTAAAACTGCATGTTTTAATACAGATACCCAGGAAAGAGAGTTTTACGGGCCGTCGAAAAGGAAAAGGTAACAGAGAAAACCACTTGATTGTGGTAAATTTTGACTTATCACGAGTTCGCCTAAGCAACAGTATCGTGCCAAATGATACTGAATACAATTGATCTTTATTTTGATGGGATGAATTGCTAAAAATGTGTTCTGCTTAATCTTATAACGTAAAGTCACCGTCGATGAAAAGAAAATAATAAATTAAAAATAGAATTGTGGAATTAATGACGTTGGTATACGTCTTTCAGTTATATGATTTCGTAGTGTTGTTTACAGTTCACTACTGATTGTTTTATTTTTCATATACTGTACTAAGAACGGATATTCAGCTATAATTTTCAATATAAACGGAAATAATGATTTAAAGTTCAGTAAAAATCATTTACTCAAATTTTATAAACTTTTTCACAGCAAGGGAATGTTAACTGTACAACCTATTTTTTTTTTCTTTTTTTTTTTAAATCCAAACTATATTTTTTTTTTTGTTGCATCAACGGGCTTTTACGAGGAAATATTAGGAAAGAGTACTGAAGCTGTCAGATGCCTGGAGTTTATGCTCACTCAATGAAAAATAATAAAAATGAATACTTTCGTTTTATTTCAGTTTTCTTGTTGCTCCGAATTCGTGATTCTAGATGTAAAATTTTTGTAATTTTTTTTACCATATGTCTTGCTGTCAATGACAAAAAAATACGTTTTAGATGTTTCACCATATTTTTTTTTGAAGACCATTCAAAATAATTATAGTTCAAGTATTATCTTGATATGTTTTTATTTTTTTTTTAATAAAAGAAAAATCGATTAAGAGGGCAAAAAAGTGACATCTTTATCCAAAAGTATCTAATCTTCAAGTTTTCAGCTACTTTTTGCTTGTTAATTTCAAATATTTAGAAACCATTTAAAACATTACCAAATAAATTTCTCATTAAAGCATTTTATTAAAACATTTTTTTTTCAACTACAAAATCTCAATTTATGAACTCTTTCTCCAGAAAATATTGTTAATTATGCTAAGAAACTAAACTCAGTGGCGCGACTTCCCATGGAGGGCCAAGGCCTACTGTGCCCTTCACCTTTGGGTTCTGAGGTACAAGAGCAGACGTCCGGTTGGGTGGTCAGCCCAACTCGGAGCCCCCAGTGTTTAGCTCCCAAGCACGTTTTGTACTAATTTTATCGACCCATTGAAGGGATGAAAGGCGGAGTCAACCTTGCCCGTCTCAAGGATCGAACCAGGGACCTGTGACACGACAGCGCTCAGCCTTACCGCTCAGCCTCCGGGCATCATGCTAAGAAAAAAAAATTAAATTGTAAGACAATGTCTACTAAACTATTTACTGAATGTAATACGAAAAAAGAAGCGTCGTAGAACTTTTTTTCTGGGAACTGTGAGTACTAGAATTACAATTAAAAAAAAAATGAATAAAAGAAAAACATCTTCTTTAAAAAAATAATCATTATATCGTTTTATTAAATATAAGCGAAATAGATAATTAAATAATTAATTGTTGAAATGATATTTCCATGGTAGTTAGCCAGGCAATAAATAATTATCGCCAAGGTGCTATCTGTATTTTCATTACATTTTATTTTCTGTTTTTCGCTTGATATGTTTTATTTCACATATATTTTTTACTTAATGTGTTTTATTTTAGTTTCATTGTAATGATATATTTTGCTTTGGCTATAATGATACAATAATAGATGTTTTAAATGAATGTTTCGAATGTTATCGATGTTTTAAATGAAGAAAGGAAGATCAAAAGAGAAGAACGGTTTATGTCCATAAAATCGAATTTCAAGTACGGCAAGAACCGCTTTTTTCCCGTCAATGCCCATCTTCAATATACAAAAACTCACGAGGATTTTTCACTTTTTTGATTTGTCAGAGCTTAATAACCCTCAAAGTTGGCAATAGTTGTTTTTGAGAAAAATGAACAAAACGGTCCTTCCCCCTTGATCCTCCATTGCTGAAACTTTCTTACTCTTTAGTGTCATCAGAAAGCATGACTATAGATTTCAAATTCGGTAACCTAGAAGACAACGTAAAACATTATCAGTTATGAGTTCAAAGCGTAATAATTTAATTAGAATCACTTAAAACAACTTACTTTTCACTTTGGAGATTCATAGGGTCACTGTTTTCCAAATTAGGTATGATTGCCTTAAATACATCATAATAATTCTGGTGCTTCAGTTTGTCGTAAGACACAACTGCTTTGCAGCTAGTCTAACAATTATAACAATTTATTAGAATAAACTCCAGTCAGGAAAAGATGTTCAGTGTCGAATGTTTAATGCTTACCTTTTTTAGACAGTATTCCAATTCAGATGGCTGACATGCGTAATTTATTGCAACCTAAAATAATGTTAGTTATACCTTCTCTTCATGATTATAATAAATACTATAACATACTATATCAAATGAAATGAGAATAATTATGCGTCCACACCATATTTGGATTATGTTAGTGTTGAAGATACCTCTTAAAGGATTTTAAAATAAAAAGAACAGAGGGCTGTGCTTTAAAGCCATATTTTTGAAATTCAGAACTTGAAATATTACTTTTGTTTAAATTGAAGTGAGATAATTTGATTTTTATTGATATTATTTTTACTTTTATTGGGAATAATGTCCAATGACGAGATAATTTTACATTTCTCATATAACGTTCACGCTGTCGTGCCGCAGGTCCCTGGTTCGATCCTCGGGTCCCTTCAGTGGGTCGATAAATGAGTACCAAGAATGCTTGGGAACTAAATACTGGGGGTTCTGCGTCCAACTGACCACCTGATCGGAACATCTGCTCCTGCACCCCAGAGCCCAAGGTCAAGAAAACTGAGATGGGCACAGTAGGCCTTGTCCCTCTATGGGCTGTCTCGCCGCTGAGTTTAGTTTATATTAACGTTCAGAAACGAGATTATTTTACTTTCGTTGAAATTAAAGTTATAGGGAGATATTCAAATATATCTCGTTATTATTACTATTTTAAACAATATGAATACCCGTTCTTTGTACTGTGTGAAAAAAATAAGTAATCAACCATTCGGAACTGATAAACACTTCGAAATGATGCATTAAACTAAAAGGCACTAATAATTCTGCAAAAACAATTTCAATATTTTCTTCTCTAACTATGTGTTGCCCTTACTTGTGGTTTTATGTTATCAAATTATACAAAACATTTCTGTAGAAGTTCATCCTATCGAAATAAATAATTAACTATATTCAGTATTATTTGTTTTAAAGCTATTGCTCGAGGTGGAATTCTGATAGTTAAAAATTCACATAATGAACAATTTTCAAAATTAACAACATAATTAACCTTTCGAGGAGCCGTGAAAAACCTTTCACGATATCTATATTAAAATTTCACAATGTTACTGCAATAATAGTTATTACCATAATGGCAGCAGTGCCTATTATCAAATTTACTTAAACATCACTGCCGTCAGTAATAGCATGGCAAATTTTAAAAGTTTCTCCTAAACAAATTGAAACCATTTCTCCATCAACATTCCATTACTAAAAAGTACAAACTTATTTTTTTAATTTCAATCAATCTATCTGTTATAAAAAAAAATAATAATCACCAGAATGGCTATTTTTTTACATTTAACTAGTTTATTTATTTTTTCATTTAGTACCTAAATTGATATAAATAAATTATAATTTTTTGTCAAAAATAGTATTAAATTTTTTGATTTTTTTTTTCCTAAGGAAATTAGCACCATTTCTTTATGAAATTCTTTTGGATAAGCCAGAAGAAGCCTATTTCTACAGTGTTTATGGCATTAATTTAACTAGTCAGTAATGCAAAATGAACAAAGCCATAAGAAAGAGGGTCCTGTGATAATGGCTGTGATAAATTTTAGAAGTTCTTGTTACAAATGAAGTAAAAAAAAGTGTATTGATTAGGGATTGCAACTTATTTTTAAAACAAGCACACACAAAAAATGCTTTTGATAACTTCAACGAATGACAACTGAGGAAAGTGGTACTGAAATCCTCAAAACCTTCGTCATTTGAAAATGATTCTTTGTATTGCCATTTAACTCTTCTCTATTTCCTTTAAAGGTCTGGTTTCTTAGGACAAGCGCCTTATCTGGGCGTCAGCGTGACGTCAACGTCCCGCTGACGCCAACAAAATACTGGTTTGTTAGCTCAAGGCCTGGTTTCTTAGAACTAGCGCCTTATCTGGGCGTCAGCGGAAAGTTGACGTAGGACTGACGCCAAAAAAATACTTTTTTGTTAGCTCAGCGTGAGCAGTTGGTCCAAAGCAGACATTATCTCTCATTGCGCATGCGTTAATAACGTAAACAAATATTTATTTTGAATTTGTATTGATTTTGTTTTTGTCGACCAGTGTTTTAGAGAGCAAATAATGACTTTGTCCAAGAAAAAACACATTATAGCTGAGCTAAATGAAGAGTGCTATGTTTAATGAAGAAGCTATGTTTAATGTCAAAATCAAAATCTTGGCTGATTTCAATGTGCTGTTGGATGTTGTCCGCCATTGCTTCTGTGGTTAACGTCACGTTGTAATCCAACTGCAGTTGAGTTGGACGGCAATTGTAGTTCAAGATGAGCGTTCGATGACGTATACTATCAAACTCACAAATGGACCAATCAAAGGTTAGCGCTGATTTCCAGCTGACGGCGTCCTGTCCTAAGAAACCAGGCCTTAACAATCAAACAGCTTTGGATGTTTTCAGTTACATGGTTCGCAGTAGTGATTCATTGAATTTCGATAACGTTTTTGTCTTTCAAAAAATACACCTCTTTGAAAATTTTACAAGAAAATGAAAATTGCTGAAGGGCTTCTTACCGCTATCAAACCAGCTTTAGCTGCAGCATATTGAGCTATTGGCCACTCGATACAGTTCGGGCTATAAATACCCAGTCTATCACCTTTGCGCAGACCACACGCTATCAGACCAGAAGCTAACTTTTCGGCCTAATAAGGTAAAAAACAACAGTAAATTTATTGATGACACAATAGTTAATTCACTTATTTTCTGAGCATGCTTGTTCCAACACATCTTTATATGATTAAACTATTTGAAGATGAAGGGGTAGGAGAAATGCTTATGACAATTTTTCGCAAAAATGTCAACCGGATTGCCATCTGTATCGTTTTGAGATGAAAAATTAATATTGTGGAAAATCGGTTCTCCTCGAGGCTTATTACATAGTGAAGGGAAAAACGATTCTTCGTCGCCATGAAATTCGTTTTTTCTCACGAATTACAACCGTTCTTTCCCCTTGATCTTCACTCTTGTATTCCGTGACAAATTTACTCATTTTTAAACTACGTCATTAAAAAACAATTCTTTTGTCGATTTGATTTCTGGATAGATAAACACACTTTATGAGTAGCGTTTCAGTCATGGCTAAGAGCGGTATAAAGTGAGACAACTATTATTTACTTTTTTAAATGAAACTATAGTTATTAAAGCGCATATTGGGTACTAAATTATTCTTCAGCTACAATTAGTAAGTTATTCAAAATTAGAATTTATGTTGAGATGAATCTAGAGTTTAATGAGCCGGAATTGTCTGAACTGAGCCAAACGTAAACGGTGCTGCGTAATTTAGCCAAGCTGTAAGAAGGGTGATAGATATAAATGGTTAATTTAGCAAAGGAGTAACTGTCTTCATCTAACAAATTTAATTTCAAACTTCTCACATTTGCAAAGTTATCTTTCGATTTATAAGTATTCGTAATACCTACAAATTCCACCATTATCACCTTTGCAATAAAATTTTAGTATAAGTTGCAATGGTATATAACCAAAGAAAAGAACTAGGCACACATTTTCTCACAATGAAATCAAAAACCAAATCTGTATTAATGCAATAGATATAAATGGTTAATTTAGCAAAGGAGTAACTGTCTTCATCCAACAAATTTAATTTCAAACTTCTCACATTTGCAAAGTTATCTTTCAACTTGTAAGTATTCGTAATACCTACCTTTGCGCGCAGGTCGTCGGGCTACCGAAGCGGGGGTGGCATCCCCTCGGCAGAAGATCAAAATTGTGATGGCATGTCTTCGGATCATCCTCCGGGATGTTTCCCAGACCTTTGCCAATAGCCCATTGTGCAGCTCTAGTGCGACGTAAATTAACAACAACATCGTAATACCTACAAATTCTACCATTATCACCTTTGCAATAAAATTTTAGTATAAGTTGCAATGGTATATAACCAAAGAAAAGAATTAGGTACACATTTTAACGCAATAAAATAAAAAACCACTATATTAATGCAATGGAACTTAATGGGATCTTCCCATTGAATATATTTTAATTTTTAAGGCAATTAAACATTTATATTCAAAATATTAAAAAAAAACTAACAGCAATCGTGGAGGTTGGTGACAAAAGCGAGCAGAGCTGCAGTTTCCTGTTATTTAACAAGATTGAAAAATATTCTTAAAAAGCAATGTTTGTATTGGCGAGAAAATTTTTTTTTTCAATATTGACAGTTATTAAACTGAAACTGTAACTGTACCTCATTTCTGGCTTTCAAATAGGTCTTAGAAATCCCTTGATGATGAGAAATATGTAAAACATGATCTCCATAGTCATCTGCAGCTTTGTCCAAAACTTCCCCTACAGTCAAGCAGGAGAGTGGCACTGTTCCATTCTTGAAAAAATAACTTTTACTAATGGTAGGTTGAGCATGGCTGAAGCACCTAAAAACGAGTACTACATAAGGCTACATACACCCTTGTGCAAATTAATTGAAACAAACTCAATAAATTCAGAAAACTAAGAGAAAATGCTATTTTATTTAAATTTATAGAAACTCAAAAATTTTTAGTACATAATATGATCTCCACGACACTTTATTAACATTTGGACACGATTCGGCATGGATTCCACTAATTTTTTACAGTCATTTATAATATTTGTGTCCTTGTACCACACATGAATTAACGCCGTGATTAGCTTCTCCATAGTTGTACAGTCCGTATTTAATCAACACCTCCTAGAAAGAACAGGCCTCAGCACGGGTTACCATAAATATCCCTTAGTAGTCCAAACGTAATGACATATTTTGTATTTTGAACCACAGCGCAGCTTAGTACCCCGAACGTAGTGACATCCTTCTTATTTTTCGTCTACTGCGCAGTTAACTTCGTCACATCGGACTACTAAATTGATCCGTGCTGAGGCCTTTCTACTTCTAGGAGGTGTTGATTTAATAGGCGATTCTTGCATATGGCCCAGAGATTCTCAATTGGGTTGATATCCGGAGAGTTCCCTGACCATTCCAATGTCTCAATTTGATTCTCAGACATGAATTTCTTGACAATTTTGAACGTATGGCAAGGAGCTAAATCCTGTTGAAAAATCCCTGTTCCATCAGGGTATCGTTTCTTCAACTCTGGAACAACTTTTTTTACCCAGAATAGTAATGTACTGCTCAGAACGCAGCATACCGTCAATAGACTGCAAAGGTCCAACCCCATTGTAACCGAAACAACCCCAAAACATCTTCTTTAAAAAACACGACAAAAAAAGTTTATTTCAATTAATTTGCACAAGGGTGTATAAAATTGTTTTTTGCGTAAAAACTTGCAGTACTTAATGGAAATTATTTTGGGAATCGGAATTTCTTCTTTACTACAGACACAGCCTCTTTTCAGTAATGAAGTCTGCATAAAAAAGAAGCGGTACTAGAAAAGTTTATAGAATTTCAATTCCCCAGAGAGTTTCTAGCTTGTACTATTATTTTTTACCGAGTACATGTTAAATATTTATTTTTCTCTTCGATTAATACAGTATTGTATATTTTTTATATCCGAAGACCATGCGATTTTCCAATCTAGCGGCGTTCAACACACGTCTCTCCTGCTTCGCATTTTCTTAATAAATAAATAAAAATTTGATTCTCGACTTTTTTTAATTTAGGTATCAAATTTTAAAAGAAATAAATAAAAGCTTACATTATAATTTTATTTTATTTTATGACCGCCGTTGAACAGCCGATCCAATTTTTGGGTTTACGACTACTAATGTTCAACGCCGTAGCCTTGTAATTTTGAACCCTATCCAGAAGACAAGGAAACTCCTGGATCAGTACCCCCAGAGGTATTGATTTGTTATGGGAACATGGAGGACTTTGAGACTCGACAGATTTAACGTGCATCAGTCACCATCACACGGGGAGTCTTCGACCTGCGGGGACCGAACCCACGAACTCTTGCACATGAGTCCGGCACCCCACCGACCAGGCTATCCCGGCCTAGTTACATTATAATTGCGACCAACTAACCAACCAAGAGAAAAATCTCCGAAAAAAAGAGTCGTTAAAGGTCGCTGGCTTGTTAATTGGCACCCTTTATAAGCCAGGCCTGATTCGATTGCTTAAAAATGGGAATTGGATGAGAAAAAATGTTTTTTCCTTAAGACGTTGATTGTTTTTTTCAGGGTTGGGAGTAGTGCTACTCAATATTACTTAACTTTTTGCATTTTATGGGAATTCGAATAAAAATTAAATAAAATAAAAATGGAATCAAGTGAGAAATATCAATAAAAGATTGAAAGAAGTGTAGGGGAGAGTGGGGCCATTTGTAACAGGGTACGATTGTAACAGAGCAAAAATTTCGAGTGTCGGGTTCTAGATTTGGTTCCTAGGTGGCGCACAAGGTGTATTTATTAAATCTACATGTACTCCCCTGATGGCAACCATTTTTATGTACTTTCGAAAGAGTTACATCACAAAAGATATTTTCACGCTACGCAAGTACTTTTTTTGGTATTAGAATATTATATTGTAGCAAAGTAATTTTGTTTAAACAAATAAAAATTAGTAACCGAATATGTAAGTGGACACCTTAATTAACATTTCAATTAAAAAAAATATCAGTTTTGTTAATTAACTAGCATTGTTTTTAACAAATGAAGCTGAAATGGCGTCTACACTGTAAAAAATTTCGAGCTATGCTGCACCAAACATTGGTATTAATTTGCTGGCTACATAAAGTCGTGCTCTGTTTTACTATATATTGGTGCTTTCACTAGTTCACTAGTTTCACTTATATTACATAACCAAGTTAGTTTCACTTTTTCACTTATATCACTTTTTCACTAGTTTCACTTATATTACATAACCAACGAGAGAAGGTTGCACCAAAAATCGGAATTTTGAAAGAGCCTAAAAGCGGCGAAGGGTTGCACCAAAAATAAGTGTTTTGAAGGGAACTAAAAATGGAGGAAGGTTGCACCATGATTTGGTATTTTTAAAGTGCTAAAAAGCAGATAAAGTTAGCATCATTAATAAATATTTATTGAAAAAAGGGACGATAATTTAAATCAAATAATAATTAAATTATTTAAATCTATAAAAATTAATAAAACTATTTTTATTTCAGATGTGTTATGTAATATATATAGTATATATATATATATATATATATATATATATATATATATATATATATATATATTAAATAATACATCTGAAATAAAAAGAGCTTTTTGAATTTTTATATATTTAAATATTTAAATTATAATTTGATTTAAATTATCTTCTCTTTTTTCTATAAATATTTATTAATGATGCTAACTTTATCTGCTTTTTGGCGCTTTAAAAATATTTTCGTTCATATAAAAACTTTTTCTTTCTTCAAATTGATATATGTAAAATTTGAATAATTTTTTACATTTCATTTAAAGCACGAACAGATGCTATAGAGTTAATACCGCATATAAATAAAAAGAATTTTAATTTTAGGCTGAATCAAATTCTTATTACTATGTAATTTGAAATTATTTTATCATTTAAAATTGAAAATATTACTTTCACAAGTAAAAATTTATAAAAAAAAGTAGACGAATATTGTATTGGTCAACCCCCAATCTCTAATTAAGGAAACATTCCAATATTAATTACATTGGCGTATGGAAATATTAAATTTGAAGTAAATTAAGAAATGTAAAAACAATGAAATAACTTGGAAATATTAACAAAAAATATACAGATCAATATTTAAACATAATTTATTAATTTACAATCACTTTGATATTTGTATACATAGGCAGAATGTAATAATTTTTAAGCAAAGTCTTAAAATTTAAATATATTATACTTTTTATACATATCACAGCATTCATTAAAAAAAAATATTCACTCAGAAATATGATCGATAGTATGTTTTTGTTACTAAGAGAGTGCATTCAATTCAAACTTATTTTAAATTTACAGTAATTTAAAATAAAAATTATGTTATGCCTCAATGTTTAGAGTTTGGAAATTTGGGATCATCTGAAAATAATTTTCTATATTTTAATAGGATACTAAATTTCTTGATATAGTCTGCCTCATCTGAATTAAAATCTACAATATAGCTAAATTACTTTTTTACAAGCATAATTTACTAATTGATAAAAAGAGAAAAATTTCCCACAGTTTGGAAAAAAAATGCTGTAATTTTTTTTATTATAAATTAGTAAATGAAGGTGAGTATTTGAGAAAAAATAATATTTTTATTACATGTTCATTATTATAGATTTTCTGGTGCTATTACTTTAACTATATCACATTTTTTAGTTGATTGTAAAAAACACAAGATTTAAAAAGATTACACACAAATAAAATTTTGGAGCCTATTTACAAAAGAATAATTGTTCTTCCAAGCACAGGTTCTTCATTCTCAAAGCTTGAAACTATACACATTCCTTGTTTGTAAGCTGTTCCTGAAACTAGCACTTTTCAAGTGTGAAAAAACTGTTTATAACCTTCTGGAATTCTGGTGATTTTGGCAGAATAAATATTTTTATCAATAGGTTCGGCACTAGGTATAACAATATTTTTTCCTGGGTCTCTTTCTCAATTAAAATCATCGAAGTTGTTGGTACCTTTATGCAAATGAAAGAAGATTAAAAATAATGTAATTTATGCTAATAAAATGTACAGAAGAAACAAAATTTGAATCCTTACTTTTATAAAACATAGAAAGATAAATCAAAGCAAGTAACATTTTAATTACTATTTTTAAAATACAATATAAAGAAAATTGAGAAATTGTAGTTCTCATGTAAAAAAAATGTTAAAACATTTCACTACCTTAAAAAGCAAAAATTTCGAGACCAACTATTTATACAAGGGGGGGGGGATTTTTATCTTAACCTTCCTTTCATCCACAGAGATCCCGGAAAGGAAAGAAAGATATTGATATTTTAAAATATTATTATTATTATTTTTGTTAAAATGCGCTAAAGCACCAAAATAGAATTTCTCCACTTGAGAAATTGTGAATTAAATTTTATGCAGAGCGGCACAGTAAAAAATTTGCTGAAGGAACTGTTAACAGTTAAAATAATAAATGAGCAAATTGATCATCACTTGTATAGATAAAAGAGTTCGTGTTGAGTCTAAGAGATTAAAACTCCACATGTATACTGTTTGTGAGGATTGCCTTTTTCACTAAAGGTCTTTTGTTTCTTAGAAGCACATATATTTCAGAATAAAAAACTTTCACTTTTGTAATTAAAATGAAACTTTTCAAAAAAAAATAATTTAAAAAAACAAAACCAACTGTAAATATTATAAGGAATACGTAAGACCTTTTTGAGGATCAATGAAAACGTTCTATTTCATGGTTATATTATCCTTCCCCTCACCCACAAAACACAAATGTGGGCTGAATTAATATACATAAAGCTACAAAAAAATAAAAAAGATAAGTAAAAATAAAAAAAAAAAGCATAGAAAAATAAGTATCTAAAGCAGAGTATCTATGGGTATCAAAGTATTTTTTTATTTGTATTTAATAAAAAAAATATATTTATTATCTTTTTAAATACAATACTTTGCTTCATTGAAATTTTTTTTCTCTTAGTTAAAAAATATTAATAATAAAATATATTTTAAGAAAAAATTATAATAAGAAATCAGCTTATTTCTAAATGTTCTAAAACAATTCTTATTCTTGCAGGTGTTTTGTTCTAAATTTCAGTAAGGTATTATTGGCGAATTAAAAAAAAAAATATCGCTTTGTTTTCTTTAACGCCAATATTACCCACTATGTTTTTCTCCTACCTCGTGCGCTCAACGAACGCAAAGAGAAATCTAGTTTCCATGACAACGGTTAGTATTAATTTGAGGTGAATAATTCGCATTGAAAATTTTACAACAGAAGCACTTTAGAGTGTATAGGCCAAAATTCGTGTAATTATGTGACATTACAAACGAAAATGAGCAAAATAGAACATGAAAATCAAAACAAAAGCAGAGATATTGATAAAAAGTTTTAATCCTAACAGAAAGCACAAACGAATTTTTTTGTTCGGTAGAATGAAATAAAAACACGAACCTAGAAAATTTTCACCGGCAGTAAATTTGGCGGAAAGCTATGCTCCTTTAGCCAAATAAACAGTAAATGCACTTTCTGTGCACATAAAATCGTTATATCTCCTTATTTACTGAAAAAGAGCTAATATAGATTTTAAAATATTTAATTATTCATACAGCGAAACAGTTTTCTATAAGAAATTTGAAGCTAAGACTTTCAGAACAGACAACAAAATTTTTAAAGTTGATATTAAAGAAATGAATTGTAATTAATGCAAATAATTAAGAAAAGTTTACTTACCTTCAAAAGAAATTGAAAATTTCAAAGACAACTTGCATGAGATGATATCAAGATTCAACAACAAAATCGTCCATCTTGTCAACAACTACAAAATAAGTCATCTGTCACGTGCCTGTCATAGTACGAAAGTTAGGTGCAATCGATTGCGCCATAAACGCATTTCTTGATCATATTTTCCAATTTATGGTGCAACCAAGAAAAAATAATTTTTGATTTATCCTATTTATGGTGCAATTAGCAAACTTTGCACCAAGCATTGGATAAACATTAACCGAGATTTTTTACAGTGTAGGGAACAATTGTAACAATAAGTAAAGGGACGATTGTAACAGCTGAAAATAAATAATCTTATGTTTACAAACCATTACTTAACTCTTTAAGAACCACCAATAGTTTCCTATATCATTTATATTATGCTGCATGTGCATTATTTTATTTGACACCTTTCACAGCATAAATTAAAATATTTAACCCCTTAAAGTTAAAAGTTTAACCCTTTAGGTCTCTGCTCCTTATTATTTTTACTCCTAAAATATCACTACTATTTTGATCAATAAAAAAATATATCACAACTATGATAATATGTATAATTAACTATGTTTTAGTTGAATTTATGTACTGTTACAATTGACCCCGTAAGTGGGGACAATTGTAACAAGTGCACGACTGTCAAAAATTGTTAATAACTAATATAATAACATTTAAAATCAGGTATTTATTTATTTTTCTAGTAGAGGATAGTCTACTTTACTCGTCTGTCAATTAATACTAATAATATATTGGATTTTTTTGTTAGTTCAAAATAGTTAAGTAAAAAATATTACAATTGACCCCACTTTCCCCTACTCCTCCTTAGAATTTCAGAAAATGCACATCTCACCTCTTTTTAAAATTGAATCTCAGAGGTAAAATTCAGTTTTTCAATTGAACGTTAGAGGTAGTCTTTGCTTTCAAAAGCAAACAGTAGTTTAAATTATTTTTTTCATTACGGTAACTTTTTTTTTTCATAATTAGAGAACTTAGGGGATTATTTCTTAGTGACATTTAAAAAATTCTAGACGTTCTTAGTGAAATTTTAATAAAAATATATATTTGAGTCTTCTGAATGAAATATCTTATTATAGTTCGAAAATCTGTCTTTTGGTAGAAAATTAAAACACAAAGAGTGCGAACAACACAAAATGTTAATTGTGTAACAGCCTTTTTCTAAATGTTTAGCAGTGTTTCAAAGCTCTTTTGCTAAGGAAAGTAAAATAGCCATAGCTTAGGTGCCTTACACTTGATGTAAAGATATGTATAATGTTAGGCTATAAATATCATCTTGCCGTAAAAAATTACACGAGGTTTAGAACGAACAAATAAATTAAATACTATTTTAAAAGTTATTAAGTTCTTTTTTTAAACTCGCCCATTTCACGAGAGTTTTTTTTTTTACCTAGATAAAAATAATTAGAATCAATGTCAATCAATAGCATATTTTTCGTAATTTCAATTTTTACACATTTTTATGAATTCCTACAGTGCAACGTTTGAATAACTTTTTAATATTATGAAATTAAATTACGTACACTTTTCATTTTACGTTTTTCGACCTTTTTAGAATAAGCACAGAGGGCTCTAGCACAGGGATCGAAGAAATTCAGAAATTTTACCCGTCCCCGAGGACGACTTGTCCAACAATGTACCCGTCCTTCTTTGAAACTAAGCCGCAGCTTCTAAATAAATAAAAATATAATTTTCTCTTATTTATTACAAAGATTTTTATAAATTACACTATGAATTAGTAGTTACTAGGATTACAAATACTAGGATTACATTATACAGTAATAAAAGAAATACTAGGTTACTAATAGTAAAACCTAGTATTTCTTTTATGAAATAATTTAAATGACAAAGGTCAAGTTATCAGAAATGTCAATTTATCCGAGGGTACAGCGTTTATTAAATGAATCAAATATGACTTTTGCCAGTTCCACAATCAAGCCAGTGATTTACAGAGGTTTCTGCACAAAAATCTGAAAGAGGTTTTCCATTTAGGTGGATGTTCCTAATTGCGTTTAACGCTTACGTAATGTGTTCTTTTGTAAGTTCATTGCTGAAAAGCCCCTTTCAACGGCTGCAGTATTCCCAGACAGAGAAAACATCAATCCACCATGAGCAGTATGTTGCTGTACGGAATTTCTAGATTAGAGGGTCATTTTAGAAGTGAGCGCGTGACTCTTGTAAGACAGCAAAAATTGAAAATATATTACGAACATTAACGGGAAAATGGCTGTCCGCGCGGACGTCGGATTCGAGAGATTCGTTGTCCGCGGGAAATTTTTGACCGCCGAGGACGGGCGGACGGGCGGTTTTTCGAGCCCTGCTCTAGCTAAAGATTCGCTTAACTTGAACTAGAAGTCATGAATAACTATAGCAAACTTACAGCAGTTATGAAAATAGCAGATTATTCGTTTAAAAAATAGCGATTTTTTTTATGTGACGGCAGAACTTTTGAAAAACAGCCTTAAATGAGAGTTGAATCGCCAATTGAAAAGCTTCCTGGAAGAATGAAGTAATTTCATGTTCATAATTTAATTAGAACCAAAAGAAAGTAAAAAGACAATAGTTTTTATTTAAATACACTTCATAGCTTTAAAAGAATAGTTTTAAAGTTTTAACTTTAAAAGAATAGTTTTTACTTACTGCATAGGAGAGCAGCGATGTTATACGCAGTTGTGCCTAGTACGGGCCTTTCTAAAAATAGCCCCCTAATTTTATGAGACACTTTCTTGCCGAATGTGATCTGACTCAATGTAAAGTTCTGCCATTTAAATTGATAGATATGTGGCTTGCAAGAAATTGAAAATTTTTGTAAAAAAATTATGCTTTCAGAGCGATTCTAATTATTTCGTTGTCAATTGTGCAACTCTTAGATATGTATTATGTTAGTCAGGAGTTTTATATTTTTTAATTGTATATTATAAAATTGCAGTTAGCAAAGTGAATTAAAAATGTGGAAGTAAGTTAAAACATTGTTTAAATATCTTAACGATAATCAATGTATTTCAAACATAGAGATGAAATATAATTAATAGCGCACATCATGTTAAATTTTGTCATAGTGAAATCACGTGACTGTAGAGCAAATCGAGAAAGAGTATTTTCAACCTTTCACTTCTCCTTGTTATTTCAATGGAAGAAAATCAGTTATGGAAATTTAAAGCCAAAAACCTTTAAATAGGGTGATTTATTGTGCCTCAATCTGTTGCACGGAAATGTTTTTTAACTTCATTTCTTTCACGGATAAGTTAATTTATCCCTTTTTTGAATTACAATTGTTTAATTTATTATATAAATGAACTTTTAGAAAGTTCTTTCTTTCCTTAATACATCAAATTAATCGCGATTATTCAATTTTATTCATTTTTAAAATCCAAGTTTATAATTTTAAAGCTATCTAACGAGTAAACATAAACGAATACGAACACAACTAAATCATAACGTAAAAATTATATAAAATTATTTAACATTAATACATAATTCTTTTTAATTTTAGAGCAAAAATGCAGTAGGTGAAGTTGTTGTTTCTTTCCTTTTTCGTTTATTTATTTTGTTTTAATTTTTTCGATAGAAAGATCTCTTTTATAAATTTTTTTAATTTCAGTAACTTGCATTGGTTTAGTTTTGTTTTTAACCCACATTTGCTCATACAAAAGTAAAGTTATGAAAGATTAAATACAAAACGATTCGATAAATAAATCAAATACAATCATTTAAAAATATCAAGTCGTTCTTCAATTGAAATCGTCACCTCTTTATTAATTGCAAAAGCACTTGAAAAAAATCGAGAATTCTACTAGAAGATGTTTAACCTAAGTGTAAGCGGATTTTTAAGTGATGTAGCATTTTATCTCAATTTTTAATTTATTTTTAGACTTCACGACAGAGCTAAAATCTTTTCTTATAAATGTTTTGAAAAACTTTTAATGCACGGATTTCCCAGATGGTTTTCCCAGATGCATGGACTAATATTTAAGCGCTTTTTTTATATAATGAAAAAACTCCCTAAGATTAATTCTAAAACATGATATGCATTATATTTCTTTTTTCCAATATATAAAACAACATTAGATGTAATTGTTATTAAAAAAGGTCTAACGCAGGTTAAAACTAATAAGTTACATTTAAAATTTTATAATTTAATGGGAAAAAAAACTTTACTTTTCAATTTCCATTATAAATATGGATGCTTTTGCTGGTGCAAATTATGTGAAAGATATAAATATTTCAAACCATTTTTAAAACTATATCCGTAAAATGTTATCGCAAGATATGTTTTCACCATTTTTAAAAAAAAATTAAAAAAATTAAAATGTTTTTAATTTTGTAAAAAAATAAACAATTTAGTAAAATTTATACATTTTTTCCGAAAAATGATCCTTTATTTTATTTCTGCGAAAATCGTAACGGTTCTGAAGCTTTTAACACAACACGAATCTACCAGGAAAGAGAACTTATCTCAACTGTCAAACGAGGACCTTCTTTCTCGCCGAATGGAAGAGACCACGTGACTGTAGGGACTCATTGCGACGAAGAGTGATGAGGAAATATAACGGCAGACTTGCGTATTACAGCTCATGGTTCCAAACGTACGGTGTTAAAAATGTTCATTGGTTAACAATCAAAGATGAAATGACTGCAACAGTGGCGTACGCAGAATTTTTTCAAGGGAGGTGTTCATAATTTTCTGAAATTACTAAAAGAAATTCGAGTATGTAATAAAGCACTATTATTTCCCTAATTTAGACAGTTAACAATTTTGACTTCTTATTTAGACAGCATTGTTTAGTTAAATTTTGATTTGATTTTTTAAGTTTAAGAACTATGGTGTAATATTTTCTCGCATGTAATATCTTCTGAAAAAAGTCCAATGTCATATGGGTGGGAAGTAACACTTTGAGGGCCACTTTCACATTCATCAGATTTTGTTATGCTAGAAACGTTTTCTTCAACGGAAGTATCACATTTCTGTTCAATAGAAAAACTTACATTGGTACCAGATGCTGTCACCTCACTAATTTCAGGTCGTGATTTTTTCTCAAAATGACTAAAAATTGTTAAATTCTTGCGTTTTGGCATCCTAAAGATCCAAGAACAGCAAATATATACATATATTTATTGGCATAGATATATCCGCTATGCTACGATCTCAAAGTTTCCAGCTGGAATGAATAACTTCAACGAGCACAGTATCTCCAATGGTATTGTTACTGATTTCTTCACTAGTCGAAATAGTGGCGACGACGGGTTCGGCGATTGAATTAACTTTTTGTTAAGACAAAACGAAACAGATTTAGCGACGAGCTTCGAAAGACATGCGGCAGAGATAACTCTTAATCTGACAAACTAACTCCACTGTACTCCGTTCCCCCTTTTATATAATTTTTCACCGCATCTCCAAAATTCTCGAATTGTCTCAAAGACGACAGAACGTCTAGGATTCCAGAATCATCGCGTAAAGACCTCGCGAATGATTGCCAATCTCGAAAACTATCGCAAATGGCAGGACAGAAAGGAATCAGCCCGTAACAATATCACGCGAATTTGGTTTCAAAAGTACAACTCTCTTATAGTAAATGTTTTTTCAGTATTTTGAGAAATACCGTGAGAAAAAAAAGTAGGCATAAGGCAAATAAAAATATATAGTCTTAAAAAATAATAGCCCGCATAATTTCTACTAAAATTTCTATATTTGCCATTTTATCTGAGCTCAAGGGGGGTGTTTAAACCCCTAAACCCCTCCCTTGCGTACGCCCCTGGACTGCAACAATAAATTACCAGAAACGAGTAAAGATAATAGCAGGGTTTTAAACATCTCATTTGCATTTAAAAACAAAAATTAAAATTTTTAAAAATTACGTTTTTCAAATGGGCAAAACAAAAAGCGTATTTTCAGTGTTTATGACTTAAAAATGTGCTTTCGTTGGTTAAAACTTGACACCCGTTTAAAAACTGACAAAAATATTTCTTTTTCCAATTTGAAACATTTTAAAAAAGTAGTTTTCAAAATTTTTATTTTAGTTTTATGTCTGCCTGTTAATTTAAGTAGAAAAGGGGTAGACATATTGAATGACAAAATAGCTGTCAGTTTTTTTTTCGCACCACTTAAAGGACAATATAGGATTAGCATCAGGCGCTAGTTGAAATTTGAGTACGATTGCTTGTTGGAAAGAGGTCGAACTTTCGATGGGCATTAAGTGCCGATAGGTTTTGAAATTGATTGAAAAATTCTTTTATAGCTGTTCAGAAAACAATTTATCTTTGTAATTTCCACCAATTCAGAAATACTGTTAAATTTTAAACACTTAGTCGGAAAGTGGTTAAATTTTTAAGCAACGATTCATTCCCAAAAGCGATGCTATATAGGTATGAGGAAAAAATTAAAATTTTTATTGTTTTCAGACACAGAGCGTTCAGTTATTTAGCTAGTCAGTAAGTGGTTGAAAATTTTGATGAACGAAAAATTCGGTTTGGAGATAAAAATGAAGATTTAGCGACTTAAATGTCTTTGTGTAACAATTATGATGTAATTGTCATTATTATTAGACATAGTGCTCTGCATAAGACATTTGAGTACACTGTTTTGTCGAAAAATAGTCAAAATTTCGACTGTAAAATTTCACCTTAACAGATACGAAAATAAGTTAACAAAAATATAGAAGAAATAAAAGGAACGTTTTTAATAAATTAGGCATTTTATTTATAAAATTTCCATTTTTTCTTTAAATAATAACAATTTGATTGGCATTTTCCTCCGTTAAAGTGTTTCACCTTGATTTTAAAATGGATTACTTTTTATGGGTATTTTTAAATTAATATAATTACGTCAGAAAAATATCTATATGATAAATGAGAAAGTATCTAGTATCAATTCTTAAACACATCCCACCTAAGTTTATTGTGATCACTAAAATATATTTTAGAATACTTGCATAAAATGCAAGTCAAAAAACATTAATTTACAAACAATTTACAATTTTTAATTTACAATTAAGTCCAGCGCGAAAATTTTATAATAAAAGCATAATCATTTTTGTAAAAAACTGAGCTAAGTTCAATTAGTTTAAACAAAAAAACATTTGCGGGGCTCTGAAATATTCTCCTATTGCGGTGTCCCTATGAACATTTAAAACCTCGGGTTTTCAACCATATTGTAGAAATAAGTCTTACTATTAAAAGGCGGGTCCAGTTATTGCTATAGTGCGAATTTGCTATAGTGTCGACAGTAAAAATTCATTATTTTTTCTCGAAAAGTTGAATAATCTCTTTCGCAAAAAGTATTTAAGATTTTTTTTAATTACCAAAAATTAAATATGAATTGTGAAAACAAGTTCATAGAATAAATTGCTATGGCAACCGAACAAAATGATAAGCTTTAAGCTCTATTGCAATAGAATCGGACGCTTAATCTGTGAAACCAAATCTCTTTAACTGCAATAATACTAAGATATTACGTTATTAACTTAAGATATTACCTTTATTAATAATGTCGTTCTATGGCTATTCTGGTTTCAATTAATAGTTTTTGAAAGATTTCATAATATTTAATTAACGTACCTAACAAGCTTTTGTCTCTTCAAAATATTAAACCACAGGGAAGAGGAAGCTAGCAATTTCATAGTTATTCTAACACAACAGAACTGAACACTAGTTGAAAAATATTGCTCAGAAATAAAAACTATATTTTATTGTTTGCAATAAAACTTTTACGGTAAGTCCATTTATTTTCTCCCTTTAGCAAATAAGGCATTCAATTTGAAAAACAATTATAGCCATTTCGACCGAGTAATAGCTATAATTATATTTTCGTTCCTGTTAGATTTGTTACAAAATATACATTTTATAGCTTGATTGTTCTATCTATACTCCCTTACTTTAATTTCTTTTAGTTTCACTATAGTATCCACCAACTACTTGCTCATTTTCCCACCCGTCTCCCCTGATTGCTTATCAATCAATTTTGCTGCATCACGATAAAAAAAATAGCATCAAAATTACTAATCATCCTTCTCAGATACCATTGCAACTTAATTCACAAATTTTATTTTTTAAATTTTTATTTCTATAAAAATTAGTCCAATTTTTTTTATTTTCGTTTACGAGAATATATAACAGTGGTCTGAAAAGTTATTTTTAATCTTTTTTTTCTTTTCAAATTTAAATGGTTTTGTATTCATTATTTCTATTAGATGATTTGACTCAACACTGTATTACATGAAATAAGTTTTTTTTAAAAATAAATGTAGATCCGCCATTTAATAATCGTAAAACGTTAACTAATACATATTTTATTATCCGAAAACCTTCCAAAGTGGCTTAACTACTTCTAACAAAAATGGCATTACTTACGAAGACACACAAACCTTGTCTGATGTCAAAATAACATCTACAATGACATGCAACGACGATTTCCTTATTTGGCGATTATTTCGGGGCAGTTTTTTATTAATTTTAAGCTTTTCTTTTAAATACAATTTAAATATAAAATTTTTGGATATTATTTTGTCTCAAATTTACCTTTCCTGCAAGAGAATCTTGTAAGTTTTTCATTCTTTATTACTTTCTATGTAGGTACTTTGTGTATGTGGTATTTTTTCTTTCCTCCGTCTTAAGATTTATTTTTAAGTATGCATTTTATGGCTGGCTATCATTTAGGTGAACTGTAAAAAGAGCACCTGGTTAGTAATAATACGAATTTAACAACCAATTCAGTTTAATGTAATTAAATATTTATTCAAATGCAATTAGATATTTTTTTAAAAATATAATTGATACAAAAGGATATCCGACTGGTTACAACACAATTTGTTTTTAAAAATTCTTTTTCTCTTATTTATTTTTAATAAATTGTATTAAATTGAAATATTTTTTTATCATTTCCGTTAATATTTTTAAGTTATTGAAAGATAAAGAGACTACAACGAATCGATAAACTACTTATAACAATACTGTTATATAATTGTATTAAAAATATATAAAATATTAAAAGCATCTTTCAGTCAACTTCAAATTAAACTTTGCATTTTAATTATGTTTAAAAAATATCTTATTAGGTTCGAATAATTATTTAATTACAATAAACTCGAGTTCAACGGTCTAAATCGAATCGGACTTAAAATTTATGTAATAATTAATATAGTACTTTTTTCAACGCTTTCCCTTCCGGGGCATTTTTTTTCCTGTTTCTCCTCCCCCTCCCCCCCGCGATTCCATTATTATTTTTTTCCCGCTTCTCTAAAAGCAGACATCTTAGAATGGTAACTTATGGTCTTGTTTTTCCAAATTTCCAGATAGTAGAGGCATGCATTTCTCTTCTTTTATGATTCTGAGAAAAATATTTTGTTGCGACATAATCTTGAGTTTATAAAATCGAACAGCAAATACCATTTGTCTTCATACAAATTTGTCTGCATAAGAAATTGCCCAGAAATATCATGCTGACTTGAAAAGTTAGAGGCAAATTTTTAACCAAATACAGAACGGTTAGAGTTATACGACCAGTAATGAAATTAATATTTAATGAAAAAGGGAAAAGTAGTATGTAGACTAGTATGTAATAACTAGCAATGATGACTAGTATGTATACAATAGTATGTAATGACTACTATGTAATGAAACTGTAATGACTTGAACAAATCCATAGTAAATGAAATGATTAGAGTAAAAATGAAATGAAATAATGATAAAAAATAAAAACTTTTCGGTTCAAGTTGTTGAAAGAAATTATGTTTCTACATTAATTTCATCCCATCAGTTTAAAATGTTAGAAAACAAATATTGCAACCGTTTTTTCACAAATAATTTTATTATTATCAAATAAATCTTTAAAGGTCAAGCTGTTATCAATCTGAATTTCGTAGTATTTTTTTTAAACATTTTGACCTAGTAGATCATTATTCATGGCCGAAAACAAGCTAGCGCGTAGTTACGCGTTCTTCTTAATGTGTTATATAATTCATATTAAATTAAAAAAGAGTAAATACTTTATAGAAATTTTTTAGGAAACGATAAAGTAAAGATGCTTTACATAAGTTTAAACAACACGAAAGAACCAAATTTTTTTATTATTATGTATTAATTTATTTTATTTATTAATTTATTTCGGAATGAATCTTTTTACTAGCAACTGCTTTTACAGTTTTTAGAAAAGTTATGAAAATGTTATTACTTTGCCAACTTAATTTCAGGAAGAAGAAACTGGCAGGTTGGAGAGCAAGGGGGAACCTCCTAGTCTATTTATTAAAGTCTAGTGACTTATTATAGTCTGTTTATTATTTGTAACAAGACTTTTTTCACACTTAATTTCAGCTTTTATAAAAAAAAAATTGTAATAAAATGCGTGATACATTTTCCTGTAAAACAGTGCGTAATAATTATTACATACATCTGCTCCATAATATCAATAAATTTAGTTCTGTAATTTTTGAAAGCAATATTTGAATAAAAAGTATTTCTTTATTCTTCAAAAGTATCAGAATAAATCAAAATGACAGAGAAAAAAAATTATAAATGGTTTTGTAAAAAATTTATATTCCATTCATAATACACATAATGCTAATAGGAAATGATACCCTCCTTTCTTTTTTGTTGTTGTTGAAGATACGATGAAGAAAAAGTAAGCTTGAAATCGACATTTTTAAGGTAACCCTAAAAAAATCTTTTCATCAAAAAAGAATAATTAAATAAATACATAAACATAAACGAGCAATTTGTCAGAAGGCCTTTTTTTAAAGGAAATATAGCATTTTTACACAAATTATTTGCTTTCAACAATTAAAATTTTTTTTTCAATCAGTGCTCTAATCTGTATAATTCAAGTAAATCTTTTTAATACTAATTGAAGTATACCATTTTAATAATACGAACGAATAGAGCGGACTCATTTAACCATTTAGCAAAAAAGTGAGATTTCCTGACTGCAAGGGGACTCTGACCCATGATCCGTCTACCACTGAGAATATTTTTCGTTAGCACTGGGGTCGGTGCAAGCTGGGTGCGGAATTCTTATCGACCTGCCATTGCTGGAATTAGAACCCGAGTTACCAAGTTGGGAAGCAAGAGCTCCATCCACTAAGCCTCGAAAGGAGTTATAGTTGAAGAGGAGGCCCACCACTGCTCCATTGAGTTATTTTATAACCGTCGTTGAACAGTTGACCCAATTTTGGGTTTACAACTACTTATGTTCAATTCCGTAGTTTTGTAATTTTGAACCCAACCCAGAAGACAAGGGAGTTCCTGGACTGAGTATTGGGAGAAATTTGCATTCGTGGTGGACTTTCTAATGGAACTAATTTGCTTTTGCATTACATGGAGAGGAAAACCACAAAAGCTTCCAACGGTTAGCCTGACGGCAAGGGGACTGTAACGGATGATCCATCTACCATTGAGGATATTTTGTGTCAGCACTGTGGTTGATGCGAGCCGGCTACGAAATTCGTATCAACCAGCAATCGCTTTGATTCTCACCTCATTGGAAGGCGAGCGCTCTATCATCTGTGTCACCACGTCTTCGATCGAGTGGTATTGAAGTTTTTAGTTTTTTTTTTTAAAAATATTATTTTATTACTTTAATTCAATCTTCATTTTTAATTTACATTTTGGTTGCTAAGGACAGAGAAAGTATATTAATTAATTTGTTTTGACAATTTTCGGTCAATTATTTATACTTAAAATATAGTTAAGTTCTTTCAATCAGAAATTGTATGCAAGTTAAAGTTACAGAATAGAGAAAAATCATTTTATTTATCAAGCTTTTTTGAATTTAATATAATTAATTTTGAGTAAAGATTTTTTTATCCATCAACATTTATGTTATCAGCTGAAATGATTTGTTTCATCAAACTTTAGTTATTGAAGTTATACTTCTTATGCGACTTCCAACAAGGTTGCGTTAAACGTTTAACGCTACATTTTTATTGGCCGGGAAATCACGTGGTAGGATCCAGTTTTCCCTCATTCATTTCCATAATGTTTTGGTTCTCACTAGCATAAAAATAATAAAAATATTAAAAGTATTGTTTTTCTATAAATATTGTTTTAGTTTGTTTTAATACACATATATAATTTAATAGGGTAGTATTTTTTATTTTCAAATTTAGTGGATAACAATTGTAAAAAATGAGTGAAAACAATCCCACGGACAATTCGACGGATTTAAGGTTATATCAAGGTACGTCTCTTGTGAATATCAATTGATTGTTTCTCTTCTGAAATTACATTATGACGCATTCACATACATTATTAATACAAATACATTTTCCAGGGCGAGACGATGAGGCAACCACAAGCACTTCCACTGGTTCAAGAGGTCCACGAGGGAAAAATGTACAATATTACCGTGATTACAGAGCACGGAAGCGAGCGGTTCAGGAAAAAGAGTCGTTGAATAGAATTAGTGATCCTCCCACGACTGCTGATTCTTCTACAATTAACGTCGCAGGTTGCGAAGTTTAACTTCTTCCACGTGGAGGGACTCCACACACTATTTTTTTATTTTTTATTGCTAAATAATGGTTTTGACTTTTTCTACTATGTTTTGTTTACTATGACATGAGAACAATTTTTTCCTTTTGGGGGAAAAGAATCTTGAATTTTGCATCAGAATAAATTAAAAACACTATAATACTTTTAAACTATTCAAGCAATATCTCTCTAACGACTTTTATGTATTTGCCTATTTTAATTTACTACAATTAATTCCGGAAGCAGGGGTTCAATAATCTTACCTTCTTGTAGTTTATTCTTAAATTACAAGATGCGTCAATCGAACGGCTTTGAATTGTCTGCATGCGATGTAATTACTAGATAACACCAGTTAAGCAAGGATCTTTTACAGGCATCATATGTCTGTCAATGCCGTTTCATCACAATGTTTCCTCGTGATAGTTGAAAAAGCACATGGAGTAAAAATAAAAAAATAATCATAATTTGGCGATCTGGTGCCAGCAAACTGAACTGAAGTAATGTAGAAATATGTTTTGAATCCAAAGGGTGTTTAGCTGAGGTCAGTTTCCTGTAAATTGTGTCATCCTTTTCCAAAATTAGCACAGAAAAAAGTATCAATGTTTATAAATCTTGCAAACGCACGACGTAATAAATATCAACAACGAAATCAGCAATTTCCTTACACTGCGTCGTAATTATGATGGAACCATTGTTATTGTCAACAAATACGTCTAGTTTATTTATCAAATATTCATTTTTTTGAACTGGTGGGAAAAAGATTTTATGAATAATATCAGTATAGTTATGATTTTCGTACGTTGAAGTATTGTTTGCGAACGGAAACCCATTCTGATTTCTCAGTAAGTAACGTTCAATCATTTCAGTACTGGACATTTATTGTATTGATTTTTTCTATTTTATTTACACGTATGTGTAGAAGTTATGGTTTTTGAAATCCTGAGTATTTAATTTTTAGATTTTTTTTAAATCAAAATTCGAACAAAAATTGAATTTTTCAAAATTAATTAATAGCAAAATAAGCAAGGCTTATTTATTTATTGATGTTTTTTTTAAATGCACCAATCCGTCCTGTTAAGTCCACAAAGATGTATTAAGTAACAATTCAGTTCGATTATCATTAATTAGTCAATTAATTATTATTATTTAATCAATTAATATATTCCACCCTGTCTATTGTAAAAATTTCTAACAATTTGAAACAGAAGTAAATATGATGAGGAGAAAGATTTATAATGAAAAAAAAAAAAAAAAAAAAAAAAAAAAAAAATATATATATATATATATATATATATATATATATATATATATATATATATATATATATATATATATATATATATATATATATATATATATATATATATATATATATATACTTAGTATTTTTCTGCTTTGTCTTTAAATAAAACTAGTTTTTGTATAATGGAAAAATGATTCGCAGCTGTTCATGAAAACATGATTCAAGCTGTTATAAAATTGATCAGTTTGCGATGGGTTGGAGGGTGTGCGATATTGGTTCTCGTTTGACTGTTCTACTGTAAAGAGTTCGACTTGCGCAGGTCGTCGAGCTACCGAAGCAGCAGAGGATCAAAACTGTGTTGGCGTGTCTTTTGTTTATTCTAAAGAGATGCTTCCTTAACCGTCGCTAATGGCCCATTGGTCAGCTTTAGTGCGACGTAAATAAATTACCACTACTACTTCTTTAAATAGCCTTATTGCTGTGAACTGACATGCTTTTTAACAAAAAAGAAAATATACCATCATTGCTGTATAAGTCTAATTTTTTTAAAGCTGTTTGCAAAGAGGTCGTATACTTATAGGTTTCATACAGGATTAGAAATTATAAGTTCGCAGAACAACGAGTGTTTCAGGTACTGAAATATCTCAGTTTGATTACAGTTCTGCGGCATTTGAATTATTTTTAACAATTCTGTATAGTACCATCTCTTGGCAACTTTTGTACCTAAATTCCAAAATTTCTTCGTAAAATTTTTACAGCTTTCGCAATAGACATGAGCTTGTTCTATCATTCTTTGTTTTCAGAGATTTCAAAGTTTCAAGTCAGTCAGTCATCAGCTGGACATCCTGTAAGCTCAATAAGCTGATTCGCTATTCTTAATTCAAAGTGCCGGTATAATACAATGCTTATTCTTATAAGCTTTCGGAAATTGAGTCGAAATGTCGGTGGAAATTCAAGCTTGTTGAGCAAATACTCGTATATTTGTCTGAAGGCATACAGGCTGATTGTAATAAATCTGAAAATATCGGACAGGTCAGTAAACACTGGAGATGTTTCCAGTTAGCCTAGCACATTGCAAAGTGACCGCGATATTGGCATAGACATAGATTTTTCAATTAGTTTACAAACACGATTATAAAAGAAAACGCTTACTAGATCTGAAGAAACTGTTTCTATTTTTATTTAACAATCAAGAAGAGATTATCAAAGAATTCTTTCATCCTAAATGTTCCACAGAATGTATGTTTTGCAAAGCCGAAATTGTTAGAGAACGATTTCAGTTCTCTATGAACATACGTATGCTATTCAGGTACTATTCTTTTGCTATTTATTTCTTTTTGTATTTCTTTTGCTTGGTACTATTCGTATGCTATTCTTTTAACATACGCATGTGAATGTGGAATATGATCTCTTAATTCTTCGAATTACAATATTCTTATTACTTTATAATCAGTTTGAAATATATGCGTGTACATGGTTATTATCTACAAGAAAAATACCGTTCTTTGTACATGGTTAAAAAAATCTATTGATCGTTGTTGAATCAACGTTTCGAAAATTATGTACATTATGAAATTATTAAATCATTTACCGACACAATTAATAAAACTAAAATAATAATTTCAAATCCTTTTATTACATTATATTATATGTTTTTCTCTAATTCCAAATTTTTGTTGATCTTCGTGGTGACTTTACGTTAGTAGAATAGTAAAACACGTTTTCAAAATTTCACCTCATTAACATAAAGATAAACTATATTTAGTATCATATGGCATGAGGCCACTACTATCGGCCATCGCATGATAGTCAAAATTTACTGCAATCAAGCAATTTTTTAGATACTTATACCTTTCGAGGCGCCGTATAAATCCTATTACCGCAGCAACTATATTTAATACATGCATAAATATATATGGTATTCATCTAAACAGTAGGGGAGAGTGGGGTCAATTGTAAAATTTTTTACTTAACTATTTTTAACTAACAAAAAATCCAACATATTATTAGTATTAATTGACAGACGAGTAAAGTAGACTATCTTCTACTAGAAAAAAAATACCTTATTTTAAATGTTATTATATCAGTTATTAACAATTTTTGACAGTCGTGCACTTGTTACAATTGTCCCCACTTACGGGGTCAATTGTAACAGTTCATAAATTCAACTAAAACATAGTTAATTGTACATATTATCATAGTTGTGATATATATTTTTTATTGATCAAAATAGTAGTGATATTTTAGGAGTAAAAATAATAATGAGCAGAGACCTTTTAACTTTAAGGGGTTAAAAATTTTAATTTATGCTGTGAAAGATGACAAATAAAATAATGCACATGCAACATAATATAAATGATATAGAAAACTATTGGGGGTTCTTAAAGAGTTAAGTAATAGTTTGTAAACATAAGATTATTTATTTTCAGCTGTTACATTCGTCCCTTTACTTATTGTTACAATCGTCCCCAAGACGCCATTTCAGCTTCATTTGTTTAAAACAATGCTAGTTAATTAACAAAACTAATCTTTTTTTTTTGAAATGTTAATTAAGGTGTCCACTTACATATTTGGTTAATAATTTTTATTTGTTTAAACAAAATTACTTTGTTACAATATAATATTCTAATACCAAAAAAAGTACTTAGGTAGCATGAAAATATCTTTTGTGATGTAACTCTTTCAAAAGTTCATAAAAATGGTTGCCAGCAGGGGTGTACATGTAGATTTATTAAATACACCTTGTGCGCCACCTAGGAACCACATCTAGAACCCGACACTCGAAATTTTTGCTCTGTTACAATTGTACCCTGTTACAATTGACCCCACTCTCCCCTACCTATTACTAGAATAGCAGTAATGAGAGCCACGGTGGCTTAGGGGATAGATCGCTCGCCTTCCAATAAGGTGAACCGGGTTCGAATAGCAGCGATGGCCGGTCGATTCGAATTCCGCACCCGGCTCGCACCGACCACAGTGCATACGAAAAATATCCTCTGTGGTAGACGGATCATGGGTTAGCATCCCCTTGAAGTCAGGATAACCGTGAGAATTTTTCCTTCTCCATCGTTAGTTCCATCAGAAAGTCCCCTACGAAGACAAATTTCTTTCAATATTTGATTCAGGAATTCCCTTGTTTTCCGGATTGGGATCAAAATTACAGGGCTACGGAGTTGAATATTGGTAGTCGTAAACCCAAAATGTTCAACGACGGTTAAAAAATAAAAATAAAATAGCAGTAGTAGGAGCCACTGTGGCTCAGAAGATAGAGCGTTTGCATCCCAATGAGGTGACTCCGGTTCAAATTCCAGCGGTGGCTAGTTGATATGAATTCTGCTCCCGGCTCGCACCAATCACAGTGTTGACGTAAAATATCCTCAGTGGAAGACTTATCATGGGTTCTTACCGTGGGAGGTTTTCGTGATTTTCATCTCCATGTAACGGAAATGCAGTGTAGCCCCATAAAAAAGTCCTCCACGAAGAGAGTCGCAATACTTGATCTAGGCGTTTCCTTGTCTTCTCAATTGGATTCCAAATTACAAGGCTACCGAGTACATCATTAATAGTCGTAAACTGAGAATTGGGTCGGCTGTTCAACTCTAGTTATAAAGTAAAATAAAATAAAATAGCAGTAGTACCTACTACCAAAACTAACAATAAGTATCATCGGAGTCAATAATAGTTTGGCATTTTTTTATGGTTTCCCGAAACGAATTATCTTTCCTCCATTAATTTTACTTTTTACTACACAATCTATGTTTTTTTTGCTTCAATTATCGTTGTTTTAAAACTATTTTGTTTTGTAGGAATATTTTTCAAAGCATAACTCAATAAACTAAATAAATAACTAAATAAACACGTCGTCATACCGGATAACTTTCGAAATACTGATTCAGTGACATTACCGTAAAGTTGATCACTGATCTCATCTTAAATAACGAATAAAAGTTAGATAGAGCTGTAATTAAGAAAACATCACTGTTAAATATTTGAAGAAAAAAAAGCGTTAATTAAAGTTGTCTCAATGACTAATGCTAAACCAATGAGTTAATGGTCGCTCCAGAACTGATTTACCTCCTTCATCCACTGCTTAAGTTTTAGGACGCTTGCACAGATGGTTCTGGGGTTATAAGAAAAACATGGATGACGATTAAAAAGAGGAAGATGACTACTTAACGCTATGATTTTGTTTTTTCTTTTGCTGAAAAGAATAATAATTTTCCGCTTGAAGCACTTAATGGCAAAATAAATTAGATGTTAGTGCGCAATTTCAGCTGAGTCAATGAAACAAAAAAATTTTTTTGTGTCAATTTATTTTCTTCAATCCAAATAAAGTTAAGTACTAAAAAGAGTAATAGAAAGAAGTCATTTATTTTAATTCACTTTTATTAATAAACTCATTTATGCAGGGTGTTCCCTAACCCTTCATGCCTATTTTTAAAATCCTTATCCTAAGTGAAGTTTTTTTAATTTTGTATACCCGCCGTTGAACAGCCGACCCAATTTTGGGTTTACGACTACTAATGCTCAACTCCGTAGCCTTGTAATTTTGAACCAATCCAGAAGACAAGGAAACTCCTGGATCAGTTAGTTGTTGATGTTGACGTATGCCTGGTTAGGCAGAGGGGGTGCGATTGTTCTTGTTTTCCAGAGGCGCCATCTATGACCAAGATTTCGACTTCTGCCCCACCATACGTTGCACCCGCTTATAGGGTGGACGCATTCATTCATCCACAGATCGTAATTTTGACCTGAATTAGAGAATGATCGATCTCCAATCCAGTACCCCCAGAGGTATTTATTTGTTATGGGAACACGGAGGACTTTGAGACACGACAGATTCAACGTGCATCAGTCACCATTTACCACTCGTTGAGTCTTCGGCCGATGGGGATCGAACCCACGAACTCTTATACATGAGCCCTGTGCCCTACCAACCAGGCTATTGCCCTACCAACCAGGCAACCCGGCTTTGTGTGAAATTTGAAAAATTTCCCATCAAGGATTGCAAATTGATATTTAAAAGTCAATAAAAGTCTATCGAAATTTACTACTAATTATGAAGGCTGAGCTGAAATGATCGTTTTGATTGTACGAGAAAACAGAGAAGTATCGAAAGGCATTAGTAAATTCACTTCTTAGTATACCGTGCAATATAGCTTTGAAGTTTTTCCTTTACTTATGTAGATAATAATTTTTTTTTCTTGCACAAATATGAATTTTTATGTACAGTGTGTGTACTTTTTTTTCACTTCATTTTTTCACAAAAGTTTTAAAAACCTGTATTAAAACTGGTCATAGCGTGACATCCTGTATATTACAGGAAAACAGAGTACAATTTGATAATTTTCATCTGAATCGTGCGCCTGGATATATTGAATTTAGTCGAGCGCAAATTGCTTCGACTCCATAAGTCGAAATAAATTGCTCTCGAATCGGATAAAATTTATTCTTATTATTACCGGCTGCTTAAAAGTTAGATCTTATAGGCTAAATCGAATTCATTGATTTCGAAAAATATTTATATTTTTGCATGTAAACAAAATATTACTCAAATAATTATTTAAATTCGAACTTTCTTCAAATTTAGTTTGTCACATTGAAACGCTTTTGAGCTTGTTGAGTTATTGAAAAAGTATTTCAATTTCAAAAACAAATTTATATAGCGCAGTTAAAAAGTGAAATCATATTTGTCTGTGTATCATATTTGTCATAGTTTTGGCCAAAATATTCTCGTATGAATCTATTCGTCATTAGACTTATAGAAATGTGCGTGTGAGATATTAATATCTAGCTCTTTTCTTAGAAGAGTTTTGCACAATTTCAATATTTTTGCACAAAATATTTTTTTATTATTTATTTTTTTCAACTATTGTGTTGCATTATAATATGTAATATTCAATAAAGCACCGTTAACTCCAATAGTTCATAAAAATAAAATATCATTTAAAATGAACAATTATTTAGTCTTTGTATTAGTATTTTCCGTGGATTCGGCAAAATTTTTATTCCAATATTAATCGGAGTCGAGCAAGTTTAAAACTGCAGATCTTTTCTTGCACCGCTCTTGTTTTGCATCTGAAAGTTGCACCACGATGACTCACAAAGTTATAAAGATTTTAACTCCATGATGGAGACATTTTAGGAGTTATTTGTATCTAAGTAAGTCAATTAAAATAGAAGATGATTTTTACTTGGTACCTTTTCAATAAATTCCTTCATCTTTTTTTTAAATTGACATTTTTTGATAGTGAAAGTTCATCTTTTACGAATTAGGATCTTTGTCCTAGATACATGTTTATATAAACTAAAAAGAAAAAAATCGATATATATATTTCTCTAACACGGCTATAAAAAAAAGCCGCATTACAACTCCCCGAATGGCAACGCTAGAAAATCGACCAATGATTGCAGCTAAAAATGTCACATGCCAAATCTAGTTGAGGTGGCTCAACATATAGCGCTTTTGAGAACGGAAACTGAAATAACCAGAGAGAGCATTCTCACCAAATGTGATCTCTTCCGAAATTCACCCTATCAGCTGCGGCAATCTCATACTATTAAGCTAGGCAGAAGTGAGTAGTCTTTGTCGATAGATCTCTATTTTAATATTTTGTCGAAAGCACTTTTTTTCACGAATTTATTTGAGGATTTTTGATTTATATCACGAATTTATTTGTTTTATTGTTATTAGTTATTCATTGAAAAATGAGTCTCAGTCGTGCTGTTACGCTTTAAGATTTTATACTATAGCACATTTCTAATAGGTTTAACGAATTACATGTCATTTATTGGAATTCAAATTTATTTTAATGGCTTAGTATTTACTAAAAAGATGTAATCTTTTTTTTAAAAAAAAGTTGTTATATGGATTTGAATGATTGTTTTGAACTCTTAGAATTTTGTGCATTTGCAATGGATCTAAGTTAGTAGCGAGCTAAGCAAACCATATAAGATTGCGTAGCAATTTTCGGTGGTTGTCGAGCGTTAGCGAGCAGGGGGAGCAGCCCACTAGTAATAATAAAAAGTCTAACTTATAATGAAAATTTTCATTTCAATTTAATTCATTAAGTCTCTTTTTTCAAGCTTTCATTATTTTTATTGTAGATTATGTCATAACGTTTGTAATTTAAGACACGGCCTTTGACTAATGATGAAGTGCCACAAAATCCTTGTCAGGTGTCAAAAGATGAAAGTTGCCGATTCGTAGAATTATAACTTGTTTCGTAAATGTATTTTTGTTTTTTCTGTCCTTGGCGGAGACATCACGGAGAGGATGTACTGGAGGCATAGTATTTGAACAAAATCACTTTCTCCTCTTTCCAATTCATCTCCCTGTCAATTGTTATTGATTATCAAATAAACAACGTCAGAGATCATTTTTCTTGGACTCCACAAATTTATGTATTCAGCATTTTTCAGCCGAATGTTTTTAATTGCTATTTTTAACTTAAGGAATCCAGAGGAATTTTCCAAACAAAATGTTCGGTTTTTTAGGGGGGAAATATGAGTTAAGAAATAATATATAATTATATTTAAATTAATAATAATTGTGTTTAAATTTAAAATATACTTTTTACATTTGAATCTCACTTTAGCTAGTGTGGCTTTAAAAAGTGCACATTTAACTGGATATTAAAATTGGTTTGACATCATGATTTCTTTTTGCTGAACATGAAACATGAATTTTATTGCTTTTTGAAATATGATTTTTATAACTTTTATCGAGCGCAGACATCATGGTTTTTTTTATCTACAAACTTTAGATCTAAGAAAATTGCATTATAAGAAAAAATTGTATTGCTCTTCAAAAGTGTTTACATTAAAATAATAACTATATTTATATTAAACCCCAGAATAAAAACTCGAGTCCTTATTTCAATTTTGGATAATTTATAGAAACTAAAAAAAAGTTGTGCACTGATGCCTTCTTAGCTGCTTACTTTTAAAATTTCAAGCAAAGATGAATACATAAAATTAAGATTTGGTTTAATTAGCACAGGAGTGATGCCAGAAAATTTCCATAATTTATTTCTCCAGCGAGAACCATTTCGCAGAAAATTTTTTTTAAATAAAATTTGCTTACAAATAATTCTTGATAAAATGAATATTTTTTTATAATAATGCACGTTGTTGACAAGGGAGATTGATAAACCCCTGTTTGGACCAGATAGTTTAGAATGAAATTACTAGGAGACACAGCTTTACTAAAACGGCCATACTCTATGTCCCAAAACTAACAGGGCTGTTGAAAAATCATTAAAAAAAAGAAGAAAAAAATAGATGGCAGATCATGGATTAGAGTCTCTTGCAGAGGGGCTAACCATGGGCTCCATGTAAATCAAATACGGTTTAGTCCCCCCCCCCCATAAAGTTCTTTATAAAGACGATTTTGTAACAATGCTTGATCTCGAGCTCCCTTATCTTCTGTTCAGATTTCCAAAGTCCAAGGCTATGGAGTTGGTACTGATGCAACCACATGTCTAACACGAATTGGCTGTTCAACGCTGAAAATAAAACAAAGTAATTAAATTCTCGTTAGGTTAAGGACAAAGTATGAAATATAAGAACTATTCTATACTTTTGCTTTGTATTGTATATAATTTCTGCGAGTGGTCTAGCTTTTCAGGGGAGCGTAGCTAGACTTTCAGGGGATCTGGTCTAAATATTTTGCTGGACCTTTACTGCTAGAATTTTGCCTAAATTATTAAAATAAATCATATTATTTATTTACGAATTTTTTTTAAACTTCATTCTTATGAACAATTAAATTTTTTTAAAAAATAATACTATTTTGTTTTATTTTGTATCATATACTATATATTTAGTTTAATGAGTGTTTTATTAGGCGTAAAAAAAAAGAATAGAGAAATTTTTTGTTCAATGGTTCTGCTTATGTAATGAATTAAAAATTTTGTAACATTTTATTTTCCAATGCGATCATTTTGATTTCTATGAATATTTTTTTTTATGCGGGATCTTCAGAAATATAAACACCTTTGAATAACATGTTTAGGATATTAAATATATTTGCCTTACACATTTATCATATTTTCCATGCTAAAAGTAATTTTTAAAAAATCCAATTTTTTGAGGTGTTATAAACATTTTTTTGTCAAAATGTAACCAGGTTTCACCCATACTCACCAAAAATGCGGAGCCTTGTACAAAAGCCCCCATTTGCTCCACCCTTACAACTGCTCTGTCTGAAGTTTTTTAATTAAAAAAAAGTCAAGACAATGTGTTAAATATTAATTCCATACCTTGCTGACCCATTTATAAAATATCTAAAATTTATAAAAATAAATCAGGGTGATTCAATTTGTTAATTAGTTTCAGAGTTAACAGCTGTATGGATACTGCACCTAAACCTTATTAACTCAATGACTTTATTTTTGCCCTTTTACGTAATTCTTTCCAAATTAACCTTGAATAATCTTTCGTAATGACTACTTCATAATCGCTGTTCCAGCCCGTTTACTTACGGTTTCTTAGAACCACGTGGTTTCCACCCCACCCCCCCATTAAGGAAACGTTAAAAACAAAACTTGCAAGTGTTGAGTACAACACTTATTATTCTAGTCTCTCGAATAACTTGATAATAAAAGTAGTTACTTCATCAAAGTTTCTTGGAAGGTTTTTCCTGCTTTATATTTCTTTAAAAAAGATCTCCTTTATTTGTCTTTACCATGCTTAGATTATTAAAGCTTTCTTTTAAAAAATATACTATTTAAGATTGCTCTTTATTTATTTACACTGATTTAACACTATTATGGTTTTGCTATAAGCGTATCATAACAATTACCTTTTCTTAAATTTGCTTTTTCTGAAGTTGAAAAATTTTCTTGAGGCATGATTTCCCACAATTATCTTGTATAAACGAAAATGAAAACGTTACTGAGCCAGGAAAGAAGTTTTTTTTATAGCTTGCTAAGCAAACTCTGAAAAATGACTTGTCAAAAAAGTATGTTTATTGCAAATGAAAAACATAACAAAAAAAGCATCAAACAGAAAAACAGTTTTTCGTGTTATAAATGTTCAGGTTGTTACGTAAAGACCATTCTTAATGGATAATTTTAGAATCCTTAAGTAAAAAAAGTATCAATTTTTGAGATACAAATTAATATTTATATATTAAACTTCATTTGGAAAGTGGAATTGAGAACATCAAAACCTGTTTGATTCCCAAAAGAAAGAAGGGAATAATTGCAAAGCAAGACTTGCAAGTTTCACCAAATTGGTAATTTTTTTTTTCTTTACCTTACCTTTCTTTGGAATAATTCGACAATCATATTTTTTTTCTCGCTGATATAGAAATTTTGAACCGATAATTTACCAAATTTTTTTAAATCAGTTTTTACGAAAATTCTAAAAATAAAAAGCTATCATTTCAGAATACTACACGTATACGAAACTAGGGACTCTAGATACATGTATACAAAACAGATTTAGATTGAAAAAATAAAGAAAATATTAAACGAAAATGTGTTTATTGATCACTGATAACTATATCATCGATACAAAATTAAGGAGTTAAATGTAAAAATTAGAATAAAAGTTCAACTAAATAAAAATGCGCACATTCGTCATTGATAATGATAACTATATCATCGTTTTAAAATAAAAATTAGAACTAAATTCCAGCTAAATAAAAATTATTTTATTCTTAATTGATAATATCTATTCAAAACCGGTTGGTTGGTTGATTCTAATGCCACTTGCTACACGGGCAAGCATGCTTGGTGAAACCGAGCAAATTTAAGGCAGAGTGTGTGATTCTTGTTTTTCAGTGGCGCCATCTATGGTCAAGAATTTGACTTCGCCACATCATACTGCACACTCACAGTACGCCACATCATACTGTACAGTTTATAAGGCATCATTCATTCATCCACAGATCGTAATTTTGACCTGAATCGGAGAACGATCGATTTCCAATCCAGTACCCCCAGAGGTATTGATTTGTTATGGGAACATGGAGGACTTTTGCGACTCGACAGATTTAACGTGCATCAGTCACTTTACTACACGGGAAGTCTCAGGTCAGCGGGGTTCGAACTCACGAACTCCCGAGCATGGGCCCAGCGGAGAAGTTAATATAAAAATTTGAACAAAATGAAAATTTTTAGCAATGGATAACTTTATTATTAAGGACAAGGTTTTTTTTCACATTGATATTATAGAGGGAAAGGGATCCATTAAAAAAAGAAAAAAAAAACGATGTTCACGAGAAAGCCCTATTTTGATACTTAATATCTAAGAGTGTTAAAGCGAAAATATTCCATAACAAAACATAGCAACTAAAAAGGCAGTGTAGGCATGCCACGAGTGAAAGTTGATTCAACCGCTTGAGGGATTTCAAGGGTCCTTTGGCTGATTAAAAACACTCATCCAAAGTGACAGATGCTATCAATATTTAAACTCGAATAATTTAAGGAATGTGTTTACAGGATTAGATTACAGTACTTAAAAAAACTCTTTTAGTTCTTTTCGAGTTAAATTTAACGACGTACCCAGACAGATTCCCGAATAACTAATCAAACTAAGTATCACTTTAATTGAGAAGTTATTTTTATAGATTTAAGAGGTTAGTATTTATTTCTCATTTCTTTACCTGGTGAAGTATAAAAATATTTTACGAAATTCAAGTTTAAAAGCTTTATTAAATATAAAAGGATAATAAACATTTGAAAATGTATTGTTTAATTGGTTTGAATTTTAAAAAATTCGTGTTTTACATGCTTTTAACATTCCATATACATAAAATCTCTAACATAACAATTTTTTAAACGCTTTTTTTCTTACCATTCGTAGCTTTTTAAATTACATTGGATTTTGCAGAAGGATTTTTTTTTTAAAAAAATAAAGTAGTTTATTTAATATTAACTAAATTAGTTAGAACGAATTACTCATAGACTTAAATAAAATTGTAACCAAATTAAAATTAAAGAGTATGCAGATTCATTCCTAAATTCGATTTTTCTAGATTGGTGTTCCGTGGTTTCGGAGTGTTGTTTACCGAAATTTTTTTGTTGTAGTTTTTAGCGCTAGATATCCAACTATTTTGTGGCATATAAAAATGAAAATTTAAATCATGGAAATATTTATTCAAACAGTTTTTTTTAGTTACACTCAATTTAAAATTGAAGCTGCTCTACTGTGTTTCAACAATAATTTCATTTTTTATTTGGTCACAGATAAGATTTTAAGCAAGTTAGGAGATGATTTATTGTTTAGATTGTGAATTTTATATCATAAGAGCATTTGTAATCGTATTTTTATGCATAATATCTTATGGAAACGAATTTAAAATTTTATTTAATTTACCTATGTAAAAATAAATCTTTATAATCCTTTTCAGTAATATCTGTTCTAGAACTAATTTGTGATCAAAAATTTTAAAATATGAGTTTGTTTAAGAAAGCTTAGAGCTGGAGACTTTTTTAATTATCCGTGTTTAAATTGCTGTTTTAAACAACATCCCCATAAATGTTTAATATTATTTTATGAAACTAAGTAGTGTCATAAAGCAATTATAAATATGCTTGCATGTATACAACCAATCTGAGAAGTGATATACACCAATAAATATGAAATAATTTCTGAACTAAATAAAAAATTCCGACTTGAATTCCGGCATGAATTTTTTATTTAACTTGACATTAATTTTTTATTAACTTTTAACTTAGATCAATCAGCAATTGGATATTTAGCTGATAATACTTTTTCATTAATGATAATACTCTGCAGTTTCGGCAATGTTTATTCGTGTTTGATACTGTATGATGTTAGTAACAGTCACTGTAAAAAAATCCCGTTCAAACTACGGTACAAAGTACTGCTAAGGGTCGATACTTTTTACCTTAAAATCTATTTTTAAATTGAAATTTTATGGAACAAAAAATATGATTAACCGTAATTTTTATAGTAATATTTACTGTAAAATTACTGAATCACTGTAAGTAAATCAATATTACTATCAAAATTAGGTTATAAAATTTTACGATATGATGGATTTTACGTATGTTGCACTAAGAGTGTCAGTTCTTCTTACCGTTAAAATTTTTATCCAGAATAATTTACAGTGTTGGATATGTAGTTAATATCATTCTTATAGAAAAAAATTTGTTCATTCATACGTTTCAATTATATAAATTTGAGAAATAAATGTTAAGACATGTAAAAGATTTATTCGAGCACGTATTGTATAAATATTTTATGATTTTGAGATTTTTTGAAGCCTAGAAATTATGTTAGAAAATAAACAAAATTTTGCTGTATGTATCTTGCAAACATAAGGGTAAATTTTTTAATTTATAAGTACGTTATAAGATTTAGTTACATGTTAATATGATAATGTCGTATTGCTGTTGTTTAATTTGAATTTAATAAAAATAGAAGAACTTCGTATTTAAAGAAAATGCTGTTAAAGTCCGTGAAATCTTGTTATTTATTTTTTCACATTTATTATTCAAGTATAGTAAAAACTTTTAAAGCATTTAACATCAATCCTTGCAAAGATGAAATTTATACTCAAATCTAAATAATGTTTGATCATAATAACTTAAATCGTACAAAATTTCACGTACACTTATGCTCAAAAGTTAGGAAATTAACTCATTTTCGAAGAGTTGACATCCCGAAGAGTTTCGAACTGTTGACCAAATAAAGTGGAATTTTATTAAGTAGAACACTAGTGTGCACTTAGAGGTACGCGGGGTAGTACATTCGCTGCAGGTAGCTTGTACAACATCAATATTGCAGTGCCTATTCGAACGAAAAAGCAAATTGTTATGGGTGGATAAAACATAACTATTTTGTTTTCCCATGGCAAATGCTAAAATTTTCATAGCTGTTTCTCTGAATTTCTATAGTATAGACCTATAAAATATTTGAAAATGAAACGATTTTTCATACGATACGAGCTAATACGTACCTCAACGGATTTTTCTAGAAGTGATCATGTTTTTAAAAGGGCTTATGCTTTTAATTTTTCAGTATGGTGGCCCTATTTTTTTTTTTTTTTTAAATCGGCTCATCTGTAATTTTTCTGATGTTCAAAACGACCAGTTCATGTTCTCAAGTAAACAAGAGTTTTAGTCTCTTGAACTTTAAACGATCTTCATTTAGATGGGTGTTTAAAGATATATTATCACGTGTAAAGGTTGCAGCCCGTATAGAAATATTTCATTGACGTCATACGAATACTTAACATTCAACTTACCATGCCTAGTAGGACAGAAACAATCTTTCTGTTGCCATATCTTTGGTTAGAATAATCCCTGGCAACTCTTTTTTTGGAATTAAAGAAACAAAAAGCAAATTAATTTTACTCTTGCTCAACGAGTTAAGAACAATAAACAAAAATTAGAATAAAATTCTGTCAATTGTGGTTTCTTCAAGTTCCTGGTTGAGACAAAACACCTTGAATCCTTTTTACAAGTTCAAGGTCAGAACAGGTGTCTGTATAAGTCTAACCAATGAATTATTACAGTCTCTTAAAACCAATAATATACAAATCGTTTGGTTCTATCAAAACTCGTTTGAAATTTAAGATTTTTTTATCTGTGAAGACTTGAGTTATAAGAGAACTATGTATAAAATCTGTGGCAACCAAATTTATGAATTTCTAAGTTTATACTAAAAAGAAGTTGACAAAGGAAAAATTCACACAGACTTCAATGAAACTGTTTGGGTTATCTAATAAAATGTTTCGTCAAGAACTTATTTTTAACAAAATAAATGAATAACTATATCATGGAGCTTTATTATAAAAAAAGGAATAAGGTGCGAAATCTGTTAAAATTAAGGAATGTATATTTGTGCATATTACGATGATTTTTCAAGAAACGGACTGTTTTATTTCAATCATGATTCATTATTTATACTTTTCGTAAATAAAATAGGCATCTCGAGGTGCCCTATTACGTGGTCTTCGTCAACTCGATACGACACGTTCTCGCTTCGGTATCTCTCTGTTTCGGTACCAAACTCCCGAAGTTATGAGATTTAAGCTAATATTTGACATTAGGCACATATAACTTTCGAAATGGAAACATTTAGTTTTCATCGAAATTATGGTTCAAATCAACTTAACCAATGATGAAAGGAGAAGCTCTTAAGGTCTGGTTTCTTAGGACAAGCGCCTTATCTGAGCGTCAGCGGGACGTCAACTTCCCGCTGACGCCAACAAAATACTGGTTTGTTAGCTCAAGGCCTGGTTTCTTAGAACTAGCGCCTTATCTGGGCGTCAGCGGAAAGTTGACGTAGAGCTGACGCCAAAAAAATACTTTTTTGTTAGCTCAGCGTGAGCAGTCGGTCCAACGCAGACATTATCTCTCATTGCGCATGCGTTAATAACGTAAACAAATATTTAGTTTGAATGTGTATTGATTTTGTTATTGTCGACCAGAGTTTTAGAGAACAAATAATGACTTTGTCCAAGAAAAAACACATTATAGCTGAGTTAAATGAAGAGTGCTATGTTTAATGAAGAAGCTATGTTTAATGTCAAAATCAAAATCTTCGCTGATTTCAATGTGCTGTTAAATGTTGTCCGCCATTGCTTCTGTGGTTAACGTCACGTTGTAATCCAACTGCAGTTGAGTTCAAGATGAGCGTTCGATGATGTATACTATCAAACTCACAAATGGACCAATCAGAGGTTAGCGCTGATTTCCAGCTGACGGCTTCCTATCCTAAGAAACCAGACCTTTAGAGAGTTAGTTTAAAAGTTTGTTTTATAAGTGAACTCAGATATTACATTTTATTCGTCTTATATTATCGTGTCGATTCGTTACTTTTTGTTGTAATCTTTTCATAGATAGAAGTATTAATTATTTCAGCTTATTTGAAATATTTACTTTAATTTAATAATTTATTTTTGGTTTTTTTAAAATATCAATTTTAGCTTATAAATTTATTCTTGTTTGTTTTAAATATGGAGTCGGAGAATTAAGCAGAAGTGTCATCAATCCTTGTCGCGTCTATTAATAATTAGTAAACTATAAAAGCTAATTTGAAACCTGTTGTTGTTTCCAATCCCAGCTGGGATCCCAGATCCATGAGGCCGTGGATCTTCAAAAAATCAAGGAAAAGGAGAGGTCTCTCAAGAACCTCTTCCATGGTGAAATCCAGGCAATCAAGTAGATGGTGAGGACTAGCCTCCCTGGAGTTGCACTTTTTACAAGATGGAAAAAGTTTAATTCGTCCACTGAAAGTGAGGCTCTTAGTATGCCCACTGACAAATCTACAGGTAGCGGTTTGGTCACCACGTGTACCTTGAAGGACAAGGGCTCCTCCAGGACGCTTGCTGGGATACCGATTGTGATCCATGGAACAAGCCAAGCCTTATTAACTTTAGATTTGCGGATAGAAAATAATTCAGAGTAAGTGAGGGCCGTGTTTGGAGAGGCTGGGAGGGAAGTACCTTCTTTTGCCAACTGATCGGCACGTTCGTTGCCAAAAAGACCCATGTGTGAGGGTATCCACTGAATATGAATTTGAAACCTCTTTATAATAATTAAAATTTGTAAATTCCCTTTTGCGTATACTTTTTCTCAAAAGTATTAGCAAATAGAAGCAAATTTATGATTAACTATAGTCCTCTTTTGTGCTTCATGTAATACGGTAGTATCTCAATCGATCGTTTCTCATGGAACCATTCTTTACGAACGATAGATGCGGAAAAACGAGGTAAAAATATATGAAAAATAATTTAAAAAAAACAATTTAATAATTAGTCTAAAAAGTTTAATTCGAAGAATTATGTACTAAAGGCAAACACTTTGACTATGTAAAAGAAGGATGAATAGAACATATTTATTTATATTTGAAATACTTGTAAATTTTTGTTTGAACCCAATTTTTTCTTCCTAGTGTACAAAATAAATTTTCGACATTTATGACAAATTGCTGTAAGTTTCTAAGAACACAGAAAGTTTTTTTATTGTTTCAATGGATTTGAGACACGGTTATGGTTAAGTCCATCGGAATCACATTACACTTCCGGTGCCATTTCTTGAACCGGAAACACCACAAGTTTTCATCAACTGATGGTGCATTAACTTATTTTAAGAAAAGCACTTAATTCAAAACTGATTATGTTTAGTTGCTAGTTTTAGAGTTTTAGTGATTGTTGAAATTAGTGGATTTTATATATATATATATATATATATATATATATATATATATATATATATAACACGTCGTTGCCGAGTGGAAGGATTAAAACAGGTCTTAGGTCGGTGTGAGACCTTTTGTCTCTTGGTTCGTTTTTAAAGACTCCTCAAAAAGGATGACCAAGGATTATTTCAATTATAGCTTATTTATTATTAAATTCTTGATTATAGAATTATTTACAGAAAAGTTACAAATAGATACATGAGCTATTGAGTATAATGTTCTTGGAGCGCAACTGCTCCCTTTCTTTTTCGTTCACACTAAATCTATCATCGTTCAATTACAACTCTACTCTTCGGCGTTCAAAGCTAATCTCTCCTCTCAAAATTCTTTCTCATCAGAAAAAGTCACTCGCTCCACCCCCAATGTAGGGGACGACACCTCCAGTGTCCTTCACCCTCTGACCCTCAGGTCAAGGGGTCAATCAAATGCGTGGGAGAGGAATCAGGATCCTGACAGTCGGGAAGGAGGGTACAAAATTTATTTATTAATTAATAGACAGTGCAGTCATGAGATAAGTGTAAAAGTGAACACGAAAAGTTGTGCTCCTTGGTTATATGTTAGGGAAAATCTTGCAAAGTAAAATCCGTAAAATGTCTTAATTTAGGGAAAGAGGGAAATCTTAGTAGTTGCTATTGGTTTATAAAATAGATCGAGCGTTTCCCACACAGAGCAAAGGGAAAAATGTCCTGCTCTTAATTAAATGCATACTTGAGTCAAAAATAGATTTAAGAACAGGATGTGGCTTTTAAAAGTGTGAGAAAGTATTTCGATTAGAATAATTAATTAGGATGAAGTTTTATAAAAGAAACTAACATAAAAAGATTAATTGAAGCTTTTTATGTTATATATATATATATATATATATATATATATATATATATATATATATATATATATATATATATATATATATATATATATATATATATATATATATATATATATATATATATATATATATATATCCCAGTATCATACACAGTGTTAAACCTAGAACATGCGGTGATAAAATTTGAACTTTTTGTCACCATGTCCTTCTATAATGTAGCATTGATTTAATCTTATGCTTTAGTACGAACTGAGTCAGGATCATAGAAACACCTAAGTAATCCATCATCATTTGTTTTTTATTATCAAATTTGATGAAAGATCTGATTTTTTGACTTACGAGGGACCATTTCACGCGTGGTGGTATTATATTGTAGAGCATATTGTTCATTAATACGGAACTGCGGCTGAAGGCTTTACCTCTCGTCCACTGACCACCCAAATCTCCCCTAAGATGAAAATAATACCATAATCTATTCAGTGTCATTGCCAGATAACTTTAATTCTTTACAGAGATTGACATTGAGCGGAAGAAAATAAAAAAGCAGGGTTCGCGTGAGGACATTTCATGATCTATTTCTGTTGTTTGCTACAAAAAAAGCACGAAAACGTGAGAGAAAAAGTGCTATCGTTGATTTGTAGATAATTTGATCCTGAAAGTTGATCTGACATAAATTAATATTGAGTAATGATTTATATTCCTCTATCATTGTACGTTGTCTTAATATTCGTGCATTGTCATTACATATTACTTTTTATGAGTGAAACATTTCACTTGGTTTGGTTAGTATATTTGTTTTGCGGTAAGTATTGTGCCAAATATTTACGAATGAAGCTTTACCAAATATTAATGACTTTATGAAAATGAAAATTTTTGGAATTGTTAAAAATTATATAAAAAAGTGTACCCCCCCCCCAACGATTTACTAACCTATTGGAACGTTTACAGAGACTATAATTTGATCAACATAATTGTTCTCAAAATATTTCCAATGGTAATGCAGCTTCTTAGGCAGGGCCTGATTACTGCCCAAGCCCTATAGGCATGGGCCTAGAGCCCACAATTTCTGAGGGGCCTCAAACATTAATAAAAAGTCTTATGAGAGGTGGGATGGTTGAAGTACTAAATAAAAAAATAATTATAGCTTACAATAAAAAATAATTCAGCTAATCAGTGACTTTTAGCAAAAGTCACTGATTTCAATCATTTGTGGTCACCAAACTATTTTTATTTTGACATAACATTCTTTTGTTGTTTTATATTTTGCTTTAATTTATAGACACATAAACTTTATCTTCAATTATCCGCTTTCAAAATTTCTTAGAATGTTTATCTTGAATCATGTAGTTCAATAGATTCTTTTCTATTGTTAGGACTAATTACTTAAAAATATTACGTAAACTTCAGTAATTTAATTTCAAAATATTTTGTAACGGGCCCGGAGAATTTGGTGGGCCTTGGGCCTGAGCTTGGGGATGTACAGCTTTCTTCTGTCTCGGGCGACTCAATTTAAGTCGCAAATATGATGGGTTGATTTGTATGCGGAATAGTATCGATTAGATCAGTGTTTCCCAACCTTTTTTGTACCATGCCCCACCTAAGCCTTTCTAAAATTCTTATGCCCCGCTATGTAACATATACATAATTTTTAATATTAAAAAAATCGAATTGTTCACTTAAGAAACTTAGGAAATTGTTAGCGAAACAAAGTAAGTAAATTTTCAGAAAATGTAATGAAGAACTAAAATTCAAATTCGAAATAATTTTAATAAATATTTTTCTATAATAATTTAATGTTTTAATTAAGTGAGATTCATGCCTTTGATGCTCGCTGCACGTAGATTTTATCTTAGGTTCCAATTTGGTTAGCCTCAGTCTCAAGTCTCCCCATTGTGTTATATCTAGACGATTTTTTTTTACCAATAAAATCATTTACAGCACTAAATCCACATTCAGCTATATATGAAGATGGAATCGGTAACAATAGTTTTCTTGCACATTTGATTGAATTTGGGTGTTTGTTTTCTGTTTCCTCACGAAGCCATGCCATCACTCCTTTCATATTAAATAAGGTTTTAACTGGCTCATCATTTTGCATTTCTGCAAGTTCTTCTTGATATATTTGATATATCAGACAAATTCATTAACATGGACTGCAACATCCATGTTGGAAAATAAATTTGTTTTAAATCAGAATATCTTTCTTTTAAATTAGCCGATAGAATTTTCAGATCATCGACAATAACAAGTGAAGCTGTATTATTTACTTCACATTTTTGGAGCCAATAAAACTGTTCAAAGTTTTTGTTGTTAATATATTTCTGACATAACTCAATAAGGGTAATGAAGCCATATATCTTCGCTTTTGCATCAACAAGGTTTTATTTGTTCCTTGAAGTTTCTTATTTAATATATTCAGTTTTTCAAAGATATTGACTAAATAACTCACAAATGCTTTACCATCGACTGTAAACAGATACTTCACTTCAGGTTTGTCACTTAAAAAATCCCTCAGTCACATAATATTTATTGACCGCAATTATTTAAGAATTTGCTTTCTTCTTTCGATTTTGTCACCGAAATCTCGCATTGCATTTAAATGGCCCAGAGCAAAAGGTTTAAACTCATGTCGAGTTCATTTTTGAATTGCTCCCCTTTGCAATTAAATTGCCCCCCGGTGGGGCGTGGGCCCCACGTTGGGAAACACTGGATTAGATCATCGTCCGGCATCGATTAGAGTCTTAATGTCATAAAATACGCTACGAATACTGAATTTAGATCCCATTTGCGTTGGGCTAACCTTTGAAGGTTTTCGTGATTTTTTTTATTTATTTAACAATAATGCAAATTGTTCCACTCATCAAGTTGAACATAAGTTCTCATCATGCAATGTGTAATGTGCAAATCAGCTTACCAACATGCAATGTGCATAGTTTGCGGCAGGGTGCACCCTTCAGTGGCATCATTTCAGAAGAGCGAACTGCCGTAACGAAGGGGTTAAAAGAAAGCTCACGAAACAAAACAAAAATAAATTGTTATTTCTATGAAAAATTAAAATTGCGTTTTAGACTCCTTTCTCCTCAATTTAGCACTCATTACATTGAATAATAACACTGCTTTATAGACACATCCAATAAACTCTCGTGGACAACAATTCTGAGAATTTTCCAACAATTAGGAGAGAGTTGGAATTCCTCAGTGGATGGCCCAAGTTTGAATCTCAGGGGCCGTTCGTATCAAACACAGTGTTCCCGTAAAACATTATCAGTGATTGTCGTATCATGGGTTGGATTCCTTTCTGTCGGCTAACCGTAGGAGGTTTTCGCAGTTTTCCTCTCTATGTAACGTAAATGCTTGTTGCTTTCATCTAAACATCTTCCACGAAATCTAGTTTGTCCGATAACTTGATCAAGGAATTCTCTTGTTTTCTGAATAGGGTTCAAAATTACAAGTCTACAGAGTTGAACATTTATGTTTGTAAACTCAGAATTGGGTCAGCTTATAACGCCGGTTATAAAAAAAACAATTGGGAGAAAGGAAATGTTTGAAATACTTCTTATATAAAAAAGACAATGTCAATCGCGATTATTCAAAACTGTGAATGCTTATAGGTATTTAGTTCGAAAGAAATATTTATATTTATAACGACCTTTAAACGACATAAGCAGACAATAATTATCTATCATAAATTCATTCAGAAAAAAATGTTTATAAATATGAAAGGCATGGTGCTCAGGACTTGCGAAATGTTTTGAAAACGCGCAATATTTGTATGAATGAAGAAACAGATACAATATTTTTTGTATAACAGTAAAATACTGCTAACACTTACTGTATTGTCCTTGGCAATGGATTAAAATAGCATAGGAAATTATTTCATACAAAGATTTCTACAGAATAGGATTTTCCATTGTTATCCACTACGAAGTAACTTACCCAATATAAACTATGCACAATCATAAGAGAAAAAAAGAAAATATTTATCTTCATCTTGAAACACAACTAAAAAGAGAGAGAAAGAAAGAAGCTCAGTCAAAGGCTAAACGTCATCATTCTCGCCTCCCCAATAAATGTAATCAAAATTGTGCAATAAAATAATTTGTCCTTGGGAATATATTCAGACGCAACAAGACTGGCAAGCAGCTCCTTATCTAAAGTCGTTGGTCTGCTTTCTTTGCTTTGTTTTGTTTACATCATTATACGATAGGATTCAAGAAGAAAATAACAATTTAAATAATCAAAACATCGCTCTTAAGAGAATAACATAATAATATTAATCCATGATTGTTCTTTTTTCTTCTCGTAAATGATTTTATTTCTTCTTTTTAAACTAGGAAATCGAGTCAAAACTATATTGTTAAAAAAGTTGAATGTTAGTACAGTCAATTCGCTATAACTCGAAGTACGATAACTCGAATATTACTATAACTCGATTTTTTTATGAGGTCCCGACCCTTTTATCTTCAATTTCATGTTAATTATTCTCGATTTTTCGAATTTTACTCCTTTAACTCGATTTTTTTTTGGATCTTTTAAAGCAAGAAAAAAAACCTAGGAGCTGATATCTTGCCCCTTCCTTTGCAACACACACTGTCTTTCGCACTCTTCATGGAGAAGCTGAAGCTGTCCCTCTTGAAGTATGCGAACAGTGAATGAAACACTACCAAATTTACTTCAAGGATACAGTTAAAATGATGTTTTTTTTTCAATATTGATGAAATGGGTTTATTTTTTAAATGTCTTCCAAATAAGACTATGATGTTTAAGGATGAAAACTGCTCAGGAGGTAAAATGAGCAAGAAACGGAAAATACCGAAATCCCCGAAGTTTCAAGAATGTAAAAACGTATCCTTTGGATTACAAGTCTAACAAAAAGTTTTGGGTGACATCAGTTTTATCTGAAGACTATGTAAGAAAATTAGATCGGAAATTCTTCGCTAAAAAAAGAAAAGTGATACTCTTTATGGATAAATGCACAGCGCATAGTGATCTACCTAATTTGAAAGCTGTAAACTTGCAGTTTCTCCCGCCAAACTCAACAGCAAAGTTGCAGCCGATGGACCAGGGTATCATAAAATGCTTCAAACAGTCTTATCGTAAATGGCTTGTCAGAGAAATGATCTTAAATAATGTAAGCATTTAGAAGATTTGTAATTAATAAGCATTAATTAAATAATCCGACAATATTTTGAAAGTCCGAAACCGAAACTAACGGTAAGTCGAACTTCCGATGTGTCGAAGTTTTTCGTCAGTCCTATCAGATTCGAGTTATCGCGAATTCACTGTATTTCAAAGAATGGACATGGTTTCGACATCGCTTTTAATGAAACAAGCTAAACCGTATAGATGTATAAGTACAACATTCTTAATTTGCCTTAATAAACGGCACAATTAATGTAAGCAAAATACAAATGTATACACAAGCAGAAGTTATTCACAACTCAACGAAAACATGTTTTAACTTCAGAGCCGGCCATGAAATGACATTTTCTGTGCTCAGTGGTACAACGGTTTTGCTTAAATCATCTTCTCAAAATGAATTTTATAAATTTTAAATTTCTTTCTTCTCTTTTTCATGATATTTGTTTTTCTTTCGAATTCTTTTCCATTCTGTGGTGGCTATAAAATCCCACATTCTATATCATTTACTATTTTATTTAAAAATAATTCTCTGATAATTATAATGCCGAGCAGCCTAAGTCTCAGTAGCTCAGTGGTATAATTCGAATCTACAAAGCAGAAGGTCCCAGGTTCGATACGGGATGCGGACATTAATTCCCAATTTTTCTTATTTAATTCTATGAACATTCCAGAAGCTTCTGGTACATTCAATTTACATCATTTCTTCTTTAGTTATTTCTAGGAAGTTTCTAGAACGTTCTTTGTTAGTATCTAAGCGATCTATTCATTGTAAAGAGGCAGTTCTTAGTGCAGACTTGTTCTCGTCATTTGTACTTCCGTCACTTTATTAAATTCATTATTTAAACCTCATCTTGTCATTTGTATTAAACTATTTTAACGTGACAATATTCATAAGCACTTGGTGTCTTTGACTTGTTATTCATTGGAATACTGGATCTAGAGTTTGTAATTTTCAACTTTTTTGCGCCCGAGAGCCACATTACTCAAATCTCACAGGTCACGCACCAGAAATATAATCTAGGCAAAACAACTCCTTGGGAAAAATAAGATATAAGTTAATTTTAGCGTAAGTACTGTGTACGTTTTATGTGATTTTTAACCCACAATTTTCATTAAAAATCATGTGAAAAATTAAACTTTTGTTTAGAATTAAAATAAAATTCGAATTGAGTAAATTCATTTCATAGAATTTTGTTACTATATGAAAGATAAAAAAAATATTTTACAGATAAACTAAACATAACTTCATTACCAGCAAACAAAATATTACTCAAATTAAGAAAGGGATAAATGCCATTTCAGTCTCTCAAAGTGTATACCTTCAACTTAAGCATCAATATCATACGTAATATTTAATGTTTCAATTCTATAAGTATTCTCCAAATCTGATTTGCCAACTGTGGTCTTGTCATCGATTTTGCGCTGTTCTGTTTATAGCGTTTTATTTATTCTGTGTTAATGAAGCACTTAATTAATTTGTCATTTTTAAAAAAAAAAAACATCAGCCACGTATATATTGTCTGAAACAATAAACAGTCTTCATTTTCATATCAAATTTAATAAGAACGAGCCACTGAAATATCTTGAGGCCAGTGAAACACTAAAATTTTATTACTCCATTTTGATGACCCCTACATTAGAACGTCTGCATAAGTTAATCATCTCAAAGCAAGCTAATTTAGTACATTCTTTAAGTGATTAAATTATGAAAATAAAAGTAGTCCGGACGCAATAAAAGTGTTATATGGATATCTGTAAAACATCAAAACCTTATATTTTAGACAACACAAGAAAAGTTAATAAGCATAAAAAACGTCATCGATGCTTTTCGATCAAAAGTAAAATAAAATAAAATCTATAAAAATAAGATTTGTTTTTGTCTTTTTTTTATAACGTTAAAAAATATTTTATCAATATATCAGATATTTTTACATTCTTTGTTTGTTTAGTATTATTTTAAAACATTATTCTATAAGCACGTTTTGATAACATATAGCTAGACGAATTAACAATCTAAAATGCTTCGAATTGCATATCTATTACTCGGAGAAATACTTTTCTTATAAAACGCTTAATGTGTTTATCTTAGGAATCATAAACAAAGAACAAAAGTGCTTAACATTTTTTTTATTATCTGATTCGATTTTTGGAGTGCGTTGACCCACGTTAGACATAATTTTAATTACCTTCTTCACAAAATCATACTTAATAAATATATTTTCCAGTCTAGATTACTATGTATATAAATGTGGTGATCATCCGGTGGTGCTACGGTGGGTTCTCAAGATTTAGGCGAATGGGCCTAACAGGCACGACATTATATATGTTATGGCCAATGTGTAAAAAAATTAACAATTCTACAGATTAGTTAAGCTACTGTGCAGATCAATTAAGGTGATCCGTTATGGTGCGTTGCATAATTGGTATATTTCTCAAATTACCTAGATAGTCTCCAAACTACCTAGAAAGTATGCTCATTACCTATCAGGCACTCAGTGAATGCGAGGGTTGCTATTTATATTTCTGTCCTTGGCAACAGTAAGTGTTGCTAGGCGACCGCAGACGATTTTAATCGAAAGTTTGATATTTTTGAACATAAATTTCAGCAGACGATTTACCATTATAGCTTCATTTGTGTTGTTGACAGTAAATTGAAAAGTTCTTCTCTTTCAAAAAATGGAATTGAATCGTGAACATTTTCGTGCCATTATTTTTCATAACTTTCGACGTGGATTGTCAAGGCAAGAGTGCTCCGATAAAGCGCCATCCTACAGCACTGTAAAAAATTAGCATAACGAATTTAATCGTGGTCGATGTTCGATCCAGGACGAATCCCGTGCAGGTCGTCCAAAATCCGTTGTTGTTCCAGAAAAGATCGATGCTGTGCGTGAACTGATAAAGCAAGATCATCATGTGACATACCGTGAGATAGAGGCGTCTTTGGACATTAGTATGACTAGCATCAATAAAATATTGCATGAACATTTGAGCGTAAAAAAAATTTGTTCGCGTTGGATCCCACATAATCTGACAAACGCTCAAAAAAAGGCTCGTGTCGATTGGTGCAAGGAAATGTTAGAAAAATACGTTCAAGGTACATAACATCTACACAGGTGACGAATCATGGATCTATGCATATAAGCCGGAAACAAAACAGCAATCAACTGTATGGGTCTTCCAAGACGAGGCAAAACCAACAAAAGTTGTTCGAGGAAGAAGCACATCGAAACAAATGATTGCCTGTTTCTTCGGCATTAATGGTCATGTGGCAACAGTGGCGTTAGAGCAACGCAGGACGGTCAATTCTGAATGGTACACGACCATTTGTTTGCCAGAAGTCATCGGAGAAATTCGAAAAAAGCAGAAGAACAGGCGAATCATTCTTCATCATGCAATGCGAGCTCTCACACATCGACTCAAACAAAGGCATTTCTGACGGAGCGAAAGATCGAACTGATGGGTCATCCGCCGTACAGCCCTGATTTGGAACCCAATGACTTCTTCTTATTCCCAAACATCAAAAATAAATTACGTGGACAACGATTTTCGACCCCCGAAGAAACGGTTGATGCATTCAAAACGCATGTTTTGGAGTTACCTCAATCGGACTGGAAAAAGTGCTTTGAAAATTGGTTCAAAAGCATGAAAAAGTGTATTGATCATCATGGAGAATATTTTGAAAAACAATAAAACCAATTTCGATCCTACATATTTGTTTTTTCATTATTAGGCCAGAAATATAAATAGCAACCCTCGTATCAGATCTTTGTTCGAACGTTTCGGCACGTTTAAATGAACATCATGCTATTTATTTTTGGCTATCTGAAAAACTACTACAATCAAACAATGAAAACATTAGTGGAACGAATCAATCATTTATCACGTTAAAAACTATATTACAAAGCATCAAACGGTTTAAAACATTATTGCAATCAAGGAAATTAACATAATGTATTTAATTCATTTTTCAATCGATACAAACAATAAATTAGTTGATAGAATGAGAGTAATAAACTTCAACAAACCTAACTAATCTGCTAGGAAATGTAGCGGTAACATAAACGAATCAACCTGAATAACTTTTGTTCTAGAGATCGGATCTTAACGTACTAGGACTCAAACTAAATGGTTTCAAGTATGCTAATTAACTAGTGCAGGCCGTATTTAAAGTTGCGAAATCAGACACAAAAACGTGCTCTCTCTCTGGATAAAAAATGTATTTTTTTCGACGAATATGGAGTTCTAACCCTCAAAATTTTGAAGAATAGTTTTGGTGAGGGGAGTTTGAACCCCTTAATGTTAATTTTACTTTAGCCACATCACGACAGTATTTTAAGCGAACTGAAAATCTTTTGCCCACAATTATAAAATTTGTTTTTCCAAAGATAATGTTTTTCTTTGCTTAAAATAAATTTTAATAATTATTTATTGTTATTTTATGTAATAATAGTCGATAAATTTTGACAGTTAAAAACCATACTAATTTTTACATCATTCTATTGAATGTAATTTAATAAGGCAAAAAAATACAAAGTTTGAACAAAATCGCTCCAATAATTCCCGAAAAATAATTTAATTTTAAACATATGACGTCTTTAATATTCAATTTCCTAGGAACTATCTCGCCAATTTCGTTCAAATTTTTAACTCATTTTTCAAAATTCGAATTTTGAAAAAATATAACGCAAAATAGTTTTCTATTAAGTTTATTCATTTGCATATAATTTATAAGAAAGGGTAAGGGTAACACTATTTATTTTTCGGAACAGAATATTGTTTAACAAACTTTTTTCTGTCAATACCTTTGTCTAAATTTTATATACAAACACTGTTATAACTTTAAATTATTTCTAAAAAAATTGTCATATCTAACTTTAATTTTTCTCATATTTAACTAAGAATCGTAACTCGTTTCGTTCAGTAATACAGGCTGGTTCAATAATACACGTTCATATTTAACTACGAATTGAAACACGAAACAATTTTTTGAGTTTGAATGCAGATTTCAAGATTTCAGTGCCATTCAAACAGAATAAAATGTTTTTACCATGTCTTTCAAAGTAAAGTGTGAAACAGTGAGCAGTCAGTTTTGCAAATCATTACCAAAAGCTAGTTTCCCAAATTTAATACCACATGCCCAGAAAATCAGTGCTATGTTTGCTTCATCTTATAATATGTGAACAAGTGTTTTCAATTATGAACCTTAGAAAAAAATCATTTCTGACGTAAACTAACAGACAAGCATTTAGTCTCGTTCCTTAAAATAAGTACATATCACTTCGAGCCACAACATAATATAACTTTTAAAAATGAAAACGCAATTTCATTCATCTTATTAAATATTTGGATTAAAATTTGTACATCGTTTTTTGAAGTGAAACTTCTAATGCGACTTCCAACAAGGTTGCGTTAAACGTTTAACGCTACCATGGCAACGAGCGGCCTGTGATCCTTGCAGGAGATTTTAATGTGAATTTCTCGTTACCGGAAGCTGACACATTATTAACCTTCCTTAAAGACAAATTTGGATTGGAAATGATAAATGGTAGGAATGATCCAACAACCAAAGGGGTAACTACCATTGGTGCAGTTTTTGCAAGAAATATTGAAAAAATAGAACTCGAACATTTCGTATCTTACTTTAGTTATCATAATCCCATTGTAAATGTTATAGATTTGGATATTTCTCCACTGGAAAATGATAATTAAAAGATGCGATCAATTGTGAATTGTGAGCAATATGTTAATAAAGTTTGTCTTAAAGAAACAATATGATTTCACTAAAAATCAATTTCTACCCCTTCCTATTTTCATTGCCACATTACGAAGTTTCACTTCTTCCGCGCGGAGGGACTCCACGCACTATTTTTTTTTTTTTTTTTAATTTTAGTTTTTACTTAGCCCACCAAACTTTTTTTTTTAATTTTTTGCCCACGCCCAAAACAGTTTGCCCATCCCTGCTCTAAAGCAACTTGTATTTCTTTTTTGCATAATGGTCTTTGAGGTTGGCGATTTTTTCTACTTTACAGAAGTTTTTATCATAAGTTTTGATAATTTATAATAATGTATTAGATAACTATACTCACAACAAACAATCCCGCGTTTACTAAAAGTCTCAATTATAAAATCAAATGTAATTTGGATCATAAAATTTTTACATGTTTTTTACGAGTGGCTTTAACCTAAGTTCATTAGCGGTAAAGTGTGCGTTTTTGAATGTAACCTCATTTTTTAGCGATTCATTTTTTCTTGTTTAAAGATATAGACACTATTTTATCATGGTAATTTAATTTCATTATTCAACGAAGTTTTGTCCCCAGATAAAAAACGAAATCAATTTTGGGAAAAAATGAAATAAAATGTATCAAAAAATGAATTAACATGGGAAGTTTTGCATACTTTCAGCATTTTCTGACTTTTAAGCTTTGCGGTAAAACTACCATCTTGTCTGATGGCTGACAGCCCCGTAATCATATAACTTAATTAAATAATAATTTAATGCATGAAGCACATCCGCTATTACATCTCCATGTTGTAATTCAACGTATAATTTCCTTCTTCGTATCAATTTTCCAATTGTTAAATAAATAAAGAAGCAGAGAAGAATTACAAGGAAAGATTAACTTATTTTCCCATCGGTGATGAAACTGCTGTTTAAGAATGTTGAGTATCTTTGAAATTGGGTCTTTTTCTCCGTAAAAATGAGGAGAAAACGTGGCTTCGAATTAATCTTATTTTAAACTGTAGCAAAATCTTGGTTAGCGGGGGAAAAGGATATCGAAACCCAAACCAAAAGTTTCATTTATCGCCACAAGAGGGCACTGTAGACTAGAGTATCAGAGAAATAGGTCAAAGGAAATTACAGGGTTGCCGTTGGTGATGCGTTGGGGTTATTTTCATTCTCGTTTTAATTTGTTATCGAATATTAACTTTTTAAGCACTATCTTTTCCCGCATTAAGTGATGTCGCATGGAAATTGAGATTTGAAATTTATTTCAAAACTATTTCAGCACTTGAATGAGCGTTGATCATTAGATTAATAATGTGATATTTAACTTTAGTCAGATTATGGTGACAAGGCAAAATGAAAAAATAAAAAGTGAAAAGGAAAGGAATCTAACATAATTTCTTAATTATTTTTTGATCATTAAGTTTCTGATCATTACTTTTTTGATCTTTCTTCTGTTTTTTTTTAAATTTAAGGCAACGTGCACAGAAAAGAAAACTTTAACTTTCATGAAAAGCAATAGTTGTTAGGATGGTTCTCTTGTTAGAATTCCAAAAAATGGTTTTAGGAAGGAAAAAAAAAAGAGATTAAGAATTGACTTATTTATTTATGTTTACATTTTCCCTTTATTTTATATCAATATTTAATTTCGACTTCGATTCAAATTTTATTTCTTTGAATATAAACAAAATATAAAATGCTAAATTTTTGTTATTATTTAGAAGAGTTCAAAGCATTAAAAAAAAATTATAACTCGTATTTAATTAGGAAATAGGATTCTTTTCGTGAACGAATTAATCTGTGTAGTAAAATATTTAACCTTTTTTTGATAGGTGTCACGTCCATTCGTCGTGCACAATTCGTCGAAGCGGCAGATCGTAGTGGGCGACAATTCATTGTGAGCACAATTCATCACAAGCACAATACGGCGTGGGCATAATTCGTTGCGAGCACAATTTCTTCGGGCTTCGATGAAATACATATATTTTCGTCGACAAAACTCTTGCATTGCCTACAAAAGCATTCTAAATATTTGTGTGTCACCATTCAAAAATTACAAACATTCATAAGAGGGTTTTGTGATTCGTTTATTGTTAATTTCCAGGAGGGGGAGGTGTATGCTTGCGTAAGACATGTTGTGACATGTCAAGACATGTAAAAATGTTTCGGCTTATCCTTAACCTAATGCATAATTTTCGAAAAAGATCTATATTGGTAGTTATTTTACTGTTAGTTATTTTAATAAAACAATGTGCAGACGACCACCGAGTAAGTTATCTTCTTCGCAACAAAAGAAAAATTTTACTGCTATTTTTAAATTTCCCGCCGTGCACTTGAAAAGAATGCACCTTTTATTGACCACATTTAACGACCAATATTTTGCTGACCATCTATATCTTGATCACTTTGTAATAGACCTGACTACAGTTCAGATTGCAATGGCTTCCCCTCTAAACTTAAAAATTTTCTGAGCGCCATCTACCGACAATATTGTCAGTTCATCTCCAGCCGCGGAACTGTTAGGTCGTGTCCTTGTCCATAATATCCGTAAATGTTTCATTACATTTTAGTTAATATTATTCGTAATTGTGTATTTTTTGTGACTGTTATATGCGCTCCATATTATGTTTTTGTTGTCGTATGCCATTAGGGCAAAGGGGATGCACTTCTTGCCTGTCAGTGGCGCTATTTATGGCCAAGAATCTGTCACACACATACGTCATAACCCGTTTATAGGGCCATATCCATTCATATATCCACAGTTCATAATTTTGACCCGAACTAGAGAATGATCAATCTCCAATTCAGTACAGGTATGGTTCGTTTTGGGATTAAGGAGGACTTTGTGACCCGACAGATTTGGCGTGCACCAGTCAAATTTACTACACGGGGTGTTTTTGGCAGGCGGGGATCAAACTCTAGACCTGTCAAGTCGGAATCATAATTTCTAGTGCGAACAGTTACATCTCTCGTATTTCTCTAAATTACAACTTACTATTAAAATTAACAATCATCGTTATTAATGAAGTCAAGAGATACTGCACTTTATTATATTTTTACAAAAACTTATTACGATTTGGAAACTTGTTGTTCAAACATTTCTATTCTAGAAATTTCTGTATTTTATAAAGTTAAGAGCTACGTCACTCAATGTAAAATCTGTAGAAAAAAAAACCCAGTAAACTAAGTATTTTAAATAAAAACTAGGAGGCTTCGCCCCCTGCTTGCTGGCGCTCTCCAACCCCCGGAACTGCCTTCGCAGTTCATTTCGGATTGTTCGCTCATTGGATACGTTCTTAACGTCTAGCTTTTGTATACTTTTTTGAACACTGAAGTTCCGAAAACTTTTCACTGTAGAAAATTCTAAACCTGTGCATTTCAATATTAATTTGAAATTGCAAACAGTTCGCATATTTTTCTTAATCACACTATTCTAAATTTCAGTTGTTGAGAAAAGTAACTTTTGTAAGTTTTGTTTTAAAGTCTTTCCCACCAGAGGGCTAAAACCATGTGTTGTAAAACAATATGAAATAGTACTAAACGCCGGATGTAAAGCATCGGCTTCTATGAAGATAATTTTGTAAGAATTTCTTTGATAATTGGGTATACTATAGCCTACGTCACAGGTTGTGTTATTCCTACTAAATTTAACCCATGAACGGCATTTTCTGCGAGCCTAACTTCAAGCCACAAATAAACAAACGAAGTGTTTGATCGTTTAAATAGCTGCTCGCCAGATTTTATTGCATTATAAAGAAAAGTAATTGATATTCGATTTTTGATTAATAATTGATTTATGTGGATAGTGGCATTTATGTGGATAGTGGCATAGAATTTAGCATTGCGTCATAGTAAATGTTATTCCCACTAAGTGGAAGTAGTTATGTTTTTTTTATATTATACCCAATTCGGTGAGAATTCACCCGATTAGACAGACATATGATGCTCACTACGTGCTCTTGCGCGCCGAAGCCCATCAATTAGAACGTATTAGCGTTTTATATAATGTAGATTAGCCATCTGATGCTCACTACGTGCTCTTGCGCGCCGAAGCCCATCAATTAGAACGTATTAGCGTTTTATATAATGTAGATTAGTCATCTGATGCTCACTACGTGCTCTTGCGCGCCCAATCCTATCAATTAAAATTGAAAATTGTTGCCAACGCGAGAAAAGAAATATCATCGGTTTTATTGATACATACGTATTAGCGTTTTATATAATATAGATAGCTATCCAATATAAAAGAAAAAGAGGTTCGTTATAACTAGAGCCCGGATTTTGATGACCTAAAATATCTCAATTAATGCCCTTAAGAAGTGCAAAAAATGCCCTTATGAACTGCAAAAAATGCCCTTAAAAGTACAAAAAATGCCCTTAAAATGCGAAAATTGCGCTAAAAATGCCTTATGACATGACTTAAAGTAAAAATATTGAACTAAAACAATGTTTTACTCTTTAAAATTATTATGAGTCGTTTCAAAAAATATAAAGCAATGGAATACTTGTTCTACGTTCATTAAAATTTGACAAATATGTTTTATATCCAAAAATAACAAAAAAAAGGAAAATGTATTGACTCCAAAACATTTTCATTTTGTATAGAAACTTAAATGAATATAACAACTTCCATCTCAGAATATTACTAAATATCAGAATTACAGTGGATTATTAAATTTTTTTTAAATAATATTTTGAAATGTAAACGAGCGTCTCTTGTCTGAAAGCAAATTTTTATACCAGGAGAAGCTTCTTTCAACGTCTACTGATGATGCTATTGGTGCGTACTTGAAAAGGACGGTCACACTTACTGACAATTCTTCTTCAATTTGAAAAGATGTTGCTTCACCTGTTAATATCCTAAAAATTTTCTTCATTGTTTGGAAGCCAGTGTAATAATAAAAAATTATAAAAAATAATAAAAATTAGAAAAATTTAACAAAAAATTTAAAATATGCTTTAAAATTTTAAAGAAAATGCCCTATAAATCTCAAAAAATGCTCTAAAGGACAAAGAATGTCCAAAAAGGCAAAAAAAAATGCAAATGTCATCAAAATCCGGGCCTTAGTTATAACGTACTTAGACTGTATTTTCTCTTAAGACTGCCATTTTTTTCTTTAAATACGGATTCATATTCTTTACTCAAATTATAAGGAGTAGCTACAAAAATGTAGTCCAAATAGTTTAACTATATGGAAAAGCACTCGAGCTTCTTAGTGTTATTTATTTATTTATTTTTTACTTGAGGCACGTTTCCAATCTATTTTTATTTTCTCTAAATTGAATGAAACTAATATTGAGACTACCTAGCGAATAGTTTCGGAGGTATAAGTGTTTTATTTAGAAAAAAGTACAAACTAAACAATGGACATTGCTTTCTATGTATTTTTTCTCGTTGAATCGAATGCGACCATACACAAGTCAATAGAATGAATAGTTCAAGATTTAAAAGGGTTTTTGTGTCTAAGAATGATTTTTATTGACATGTAGCGTATCTACCACTACAAAATTACAACTACAATTCACTAGTATATAAGACATGTTAACTCGACTCTATGTCGGGGTACCTTTTCATAGATGACGGTTGACATGGTTTAATACTCCTCTCCCCACAGACATGTACTTTTATACTTTTATATATATATATATATATATATATATATATATATATATATATATATATATATATATATATATATATATATATATATATATATATATATATATATATATATATATATATATATATATATATATATATATACTTTTGGTGTTAATTTTTCCGAAGAAAGACCCATTTTATTGCTATAATCACTGCAATAAGATGCATTTCATTGAATCTCATGTTGTGCCTACGATGAATTGTCTTTGCCACGAGTTATGCTGTCATCGAATATTATAGTGACTGTTTTGAATTTTTCTAAACAAAGGAGTTGAAGTTAAAGTAATTTTTTCTTAGATTATCACCATTAAAAAATATGGGTAAATTCTTACAGTTGTAGCAGACATTTTTGAGAGATGGTTCTTAAGTTTCACGGAGCAGGCGGATGCAAATTTCTTCAGGGGTCATCATTACAAAAAATGATAAAACTTGGCAGAAACGGTACGACTGAATGATTTTCTTATTGATTTAACATATACCCTGTCAAAGGCAATGCTCGTCTTCTAAGCTACAAGTATTGTGTATTATAAGAAATGATTTGCCTTCGGAATGTATTTTGATTCAAGAATCGTCATAAATTATATAAAATATTGCATTGTCATCGGAAATATCTGATAAAAAAAAAGAGTTTATGGTAACATTCGCACATAGGTGTTTGAAAAATAGCTATAAAATGAAGGACACAACGACACTTGTTTTAGAGAAATTCTTCCTAGAAAGAATGACCGAATATAGAATTTTACAAAAAATAATCGCCAAGGAGACGATTTAACCGTCTAGAAAAGAGTGAGTTTCCGTGAAAATCTAATAGTAAATCGTATGCATGAAACAAAGGAATAAGTTTAACCTTTTACTTCCGACGTTTCCAGTGTACAGAAAAGGAAAAAAAGAAAGAAAAGAGATGGATTCTGGAAAAGCACGCGGGCATCACATGACCTTCGAACGTAAACATCGGCGAGTTGCCAAAATTAAATGACTAAATGAATGTCGCTTAATATATTATAGTAAATGACACAAAGAAATCTTTTCAATTTACCTCGTTAAGATCATATTTTGCGTCATTTAGGAATTATTGAGTTTTGTTCAAAACAGAACTGTTTACATGTTTTGATAATGCCCCAACCGCTCACGTAGTTTGAATCGATATATTTTTTCTACCCATTCTAATAAATGACGAGCTTAATGGTGGAGAAATGTTACAGAATTTTAGAAAAAGAGTAATTTTATTAAAATGCCTTGAAACACGTGAAAGAGCTGTTTACGAAACATATTTTTCCATTATTAATGTCTTATTTAAAGATTTGCCGGCGTTATAATTATTCAATACCCGCTTATTACTGAACCTTCTATATTATTAATAACTTATTATAAGATTTGTCTGGGCTATTATTGTTCATAACCTTTTAACTACTTTACTAGCTACGTATTCCACCATTCTTAAAAAGACTTATTTAAAGAATTACCAGAACTATTATAATTAAAACCTCCATTAAGTTCTAAACCTCAAATTATAATCAACTTATATAAACCTCACTTATATAAACTTATGTAAACCTCATATTTAACTTATTCTTAAAGATTCCGTTGAATTATAAAATTTGACTTTAATGATTATTTCTATAGTTTAAAACGGACTAACAACGAACTTTATTACATATTCTATTATTCTTAAAGATTAGGCCAAACTATTAGATTTGGCATAAAAAACTATGTCATTAAAGAATTTGCTAAATATGTTCTTCTATTAAGTTCATTAGTTGAGTCTTTCATTTTTTCTATTAAGTTCATTTGTTCAAATCATTGCGCTAAGGCATTGTCTTATGGTTACATTTAAAAGTCGTGGTAAACCTTAATAATCTTTATTTATAAATATTTTTTAGCAAAATGTACATATTATTTTAACGACATAGAGTAACAACTTGAATAAGGTATTCCGCATCTATCTTCACATCCATTTTCTTGTATATTTTAAATATATATTTAAATTTTATTCAAAACTACAAGATTTTAAGCTAATAAAATTTTTCCACAATTTAAGAAATATATTTAAATTTTAATAAGCGTATCGTCCATTAGTTTATTTTATTCAATATTATATTTAATATTACACCTTAAACTAAACTCAGTGGCTCGACAGCCCATAAAGGGCCAAGGCCTACTGTGCCCATCTCAGTTTTCTTGACCTTGGGCTCTGGGGTGCAGGAGCAGATGTTCCGGTCAGGTGGACCGCGGTACCCCCAATGTTTAGTTCCCAAGCATGCTTGGTACTCATTTATCGACCCACTGAAAGGATGAAAGGCTGAGTCAACCTTGCTTGGCCCGAGTATCGAACCCAGGATCTGTGGCATGGGAACGCGAAGCGCTACCACTCAGCCACTGGGCGTCAATATTACATCTTACTATGCATAAAAATTTTTATTGTACGGGAATCTTTTTATTTCGCATGAAAAGGAGCCACTAAGTATAAAAAGTTTGTCAATAGTATCTGATTAATCTATCAATGTCCACATCACAATTTTTCAATTGTATTTTGAAGATGTTGTATTATTAGAAACGTCTTTACAAAGGGATTTCTTAAAATTAAATTTTTTAATGACGGAATATTAGAACGCCTTTAACGGTTTGAATTTGCCCAATCGATTATTTTTTATATAGATAAAAATGAAAGTCTGTCTGTGGGTGTGTCCTTTATAGACTCCTAAACCATCCAACCGAAATCTATAAAATTTGGCATACAGATAGTTTGAAGAGCAAGGAAGGTCACTGTGGTCATTATAGTATTCTGCGACGAGCCGTTCAAGTTGTATGAGCGAAAAACGAAAACGAATTTTCTGATTGGTTAAAGCTCTAGCCATTATTTGTAACTACATACGATTCAATTTTTTACATATTCTACAGATAACATAAGTGATAATTACCAGCTATATAGCATGATTTGATCAAAAAACTACATTATTGCAAGTATTTAAATATTTTTTTTTTATATTCGTTGTGTCAGATAAATTAAATAAACAACATTACATGGTAGCACGCTATGTCTACGTCACCAAATTTATACTTTTAAAGTTGTCAGATATCTCATGCTTTTCTTATTTGTATTAATTCTTTTAAAACGTGTTTCTAAAAATTTAATTACTTAAAATTAACGTTAAAAAATATTTACTCATTCAAAGGAAAAATAGAATACCTGCAAGTACCGTACTGTGGGTATCTTGATCTTGATAAGTTGTTGAAACGTGGTATTTGTTTACGTTAGCAACTGTTCTTTCAATTCTATTTCGAGTAAGCCAAGCCCATCAAGTATTAATTCTCTTAAGTGATACATTCTATATTCTTACACGAAGATTCTTTCACACAGATTTCATTTCTTTCTCTACATATTTCTTATATAACACAAAGACAAGCGTGAAGCCAATTAGAATATAAACAAACTAATTTTGCATGGAAGTTGCCACGTACACAAAACAAAACAAATATATCATATGAAATACATAAACAAATAATAAATCTAAGTGAAGTGAAAGGCGTTGGCGAGAAAGAATTATGTATATTTCAGCAAATTCGATGAGCGATACTGCGTTTTATTTGAATAACTTCTCTTTAATTAACATTCTAACTTATGTGGAACATGTTATGTTACTTGTTATGTAACTTGTTATGTTACTCGTTATGTTACGTAGCTCAACTTTAACGCACCATTTTGCGTATAAACGACCAGCTGGCGTTGACATCATAGGTCACGTGTTAATATCCGTCATCCTCTTCTTGAAGTGCAAGTACCCAATTGATGGTACTAATTCGTTTAAGAAAAACGTAAAAAATCGGTATATTATTATAGACGCCAATGATTAATGTAAGTAATATATGCATGTTAGAATAAAAGAAACAAGCTTATGTACTAGAAAGCAAAAGTAATACAGTAAGGGTATATATTTGTCTAGAAGAACCATAAGAAATAGTTATTCTATCACTGACGTTCCTGTGTTGCCATTAGCAGTTGAGTGTATGCAGGCTGACGTTGTGTATGATCGAGACGAGACTGAGTAGCAACAACGTGAGGAGGAGGATAATGTCGCCGTCACAAGTAGCAAGTCAACTGTTCAATGTGGACCATCCAACGACAATAAGCCTTAGCAGATCGAAGTGGGCGTTACCGTCAAGATAAGCATTTTCGCATCACGTCCGGGTCACCAATTGGGGGGGGGGGTGGAGTTATCGACAATGCCAACCTTCATCTATCAAAAGGTACCTCGTGATTGAATCTAGTTATCATGTCTTATATGCTAGTGAATTGATGTTTAATTATCGTAGTGTAAAATATTTTACGCCACAAATCGAAATAAAATGAAATGGGCTAAAAGGCAAAGGGTGAAAAGATTAATGGAAAATTCGTTTATTAAAACCAGAGAAAATCGCCATGACGCTTAATTAATATGTTGTACTGACGGTAAACTGGTATTATGGTAATTGGTACAGTTTTGATAAGAATTCTAAAATGGGTTTTCCGTAGTTTCAGAAAATATTCTTTCCACTGGTAGCAAAGATAGTGCATTAATATGTTAATGAATTAAAAGTAAAAGAGCTTTCTTTCCTTCACTAAGTATATTCAATAGTTAATTTAAGGATGAATAGATAACTGGTCATGTTCCAAAGTTCTTATCAAGGTCTTATGAGAATTCAATTTGTTTTTAAAATGTTGCCTTTAGTTTACTGCCTCTGATAAATGTATTTTGCTCAAAACTCAAACGTTGAAGGATTATGCAATAAGAGCTAAATATACTAATAAAGGTATCAAGTATTATATCGACATATTTGCTGAATATTAAAACTGCACAAATACTAAGCAGTTTTAATACCGATACTGTGGAAATAAGTGTTTTTACGTCCCCTCGAAAGGGATATGTATAGGAGAAAATTACTTGAAAGTGGTAAATATTGACAATCATGAGCTGGCTGAGAGCATTTTATCTTTATTCTAATTTTTAATGAGAAGAGCTACAAAAAACGAGACCTCAATAACGTAAAGCCACCGATAAGGGCAACAAATAATATTAAATATAAAAAAAAATTGAAATTATTTTAGCTACATTAATTGAAAATCTTAGTGAAAGAACCAGGTAAGTGACATTTTCAGAGCGAAAGAAAAGTTGTAACTGAACAATTTTGTTACCAATTTAGTAGAATGCGGGTATAATTCTTTGCTTTGTTTTATTTACCAATGTCTATTTTGAAATAAAAATCATGGAAGCATACTGAAAACTAATGTGGATTAGTTAGATTAAGATTAAAATGAAGGGAAAAACAGTTCTTTTACATTAAACACACTAATATTGATGTAATCACTTTTTCTAATTTTTTCTGATTCATCAATTTTCTTAAAAATGTCACCTACCCGGTTCTTCCATCAAGCTCTTTAATTGGGCCGGTATATGCCTTTCAGTTTAAAACATTATTTCGTAGTGTTTCTCAGTACTGATTGACACAGTGTGAAGATCGGGTATTCAGCTAGGTTTTGTATAAAAATACTCATTAATTCTGTAATTTTCGAATCGATATTTAGTAACAGGAAATATTTTCTGATTCAGTGTGTCAAGTTATTTTGTTTGAACCACTGTATGTACTTTGATAGTGTTAAGAAAAAACCAACAAGAATTAGTGTTGCCATCTTAAGGTCTGGTTTCTTAGAACAAGCGCCTTATCTGGGCATCAGCGGAAAGTTGACGTAGAACTGACGCCAAAAAAATACTTTTTTGTTAGCTCAGCGTGAGCAGTCGGTCCAACGCAGACATTATCTCTCATTGCGCATGCGTTAATAACGCAAACAAATATTTATTTTGAATTTGCATTGATTTTGTTATTGTCGACCAGTGTTTTAGAGAACAAATAATGACTTTGTCCAAGAAAAAACACATTATAGCTGAGTTAAATGAAGAGTGCTATGTTTAATGAAGAAGCTATGTTTAATGTCAAAATCAAAATCTTGGCTGATTTCAATGTGCTGTTGGATGTTGTCCGCCATTGCTTCTGTCGTTAACGTCACGTTGTAATCCAACTGCAGTTGAGTTGGACGGCAATTGTAGTTCAAGATGAGCGTTCGATGACGTATACTATCAAACTCACAAATGGGCCAATCAGAGGTTAGCGCTGATTTCCAGCTGGCGGCGTCCTGTCCTAAGAAACCAGGCCTTTACCCGTTACTTTTCTCGCAATGTTTCGCAAATCGTTTCCGTTCCAACGATACCGTTTCTTTCCTAAACATATTCGCAAAACATGGAACTGCGGCTTACTTTGTAGATTATTTTCCTAACTGAAACCTCAATTTTTTTCTTCTTTCTTTTAAATCGGAAAATTCCTCAAAATCTTAAAATTTATATTTAATTTCAATAAATAATGCAAGAAATTTAAAAACAAAATCACGAAAATATAATTTCACATTTATTAGCAAAATGTATATGGATATTAGGGAAAGTTCTAAAGGGAAAAACATCATTCCAACCTTCTAAGAAAAAAATGCGTTTGCGTTTTGACTTAGCATACCTTGACCTAAATGTTAGTTTCTTTAACGGTTATCCATAAAAAGGTGAATTTTGTTTTGTTCGGATAACGCTTAAGTTTAATAGACAACTGGGAAAATAAAATGAATACTAACTTTGTGTTTTAACACTTTTTCTTGAGTTTATTGCATCATTAAGAAAAATTTACAGATAAATAAATAATAATAACTGATTAACAAATTATAGTTTATTCATAAATTTTGGATATAAGTTTGGTAGTCATACCCATTATTATCCTGAAAAAAATGTCTTCTACAGAACGAGATCTTTTTATTTCTCTTATGCCCACTTTTTTCCTTGAAAAAAGTTGAACTTCATATTTAGCATTTTTAAGATAAATTAGTTTATTTTAGGGGGCTAAGCCCCCCATTCGCTGCCACTCACCATGCTGCCATGATTGCTTAATAATTGTATTTCTTGGCAGAAAACAGTCTTTCTACTAAAGTATATAAAAAGTATATACTCAATATATGTGATAAAAGGAATTCTATTGGTTTACGCTTGTGCTGCCACTTCACACGTCCATATATCATTCTCTTTTAGTATTGCAAAAATTTAGATCTATTGGTGAACAGAAGAGTAATTTTTTTTTTTTAAATAACATTTATATTGTTATAACATTACGCAACATCATAGTGTTCAAACAAATTTGAGTTCACAACAGTAATTAAATATTTTCGCTTACCAAACGGGCAGATATAATGTTGTTGTTGCTGTTGACGTATGCCTGTTTAGGCAGAGGGGAGCGATTGTTCTCGTTTTCCAGTGGCGCCATCTATGGCCAAGAATTCGACTTCTGCCACACCATACGTCACACCCGTTTATAGGGCGGACCCATTTATTCATCCACAGATCGTAATTCTGAACTGCTACATGGGGAGTCTTCGACCGGCGGGGTTCAAACCCACGAACTCTCGGACATGGGCCCAGCGCCCTACCGACCAGGCTATCCTGGCCGGCAGATATAATAAATTTTTGCTTGCATCTCATTGTGCATGAAGATAATTGTTAAGTTCTAAATCATTTAACAGATCTCTTTAACTGTAATTTATAACAGTATATTAATGTTATTTGCACAAAAATAATAATTGTAAAGGGGTTAATAAGATTAGACCACCTTTCTAAATAACTTTATCTTAAAATGTAGCGCAGAATTACGCTATAATAATAATAAAAACAACAACGATTGTCTTAGTTTTAAACTCCAGACAATGAAGCTGCACGGATAACAATGGAAAACAGCGGCATCATCATTAGATTTTCATACATAATAAGATAAGCTTTACATTTTTACACGGCTTTCAAACTATTTCACGTAAAGAATTTTTTTGACAAGAATTTTTATCATTGAAAAGCTTTTCAAAACTAATTTTTACGTAAAAACAGATTAAAACTTAAAATGCTCTCATAAATCATGTTTTATTCATAAGCAGAGTTTTAAATTGAAAATTAGAAAAACACCCTGCATTCATCATCAAATGGTTTGCCTTAATGCAAATAAGTAAAGGGTAAAAATAAATAAAAAAAGAAAAAAAAAAGATCTAAGCATTGTTTATTTTAAAAAAGTTCGGCCATTTAACATTCCAGAGATTTTAAGAAATTACGCTAAGTATTGGTACATAAATTGCAATATATACATATTTATAAAAATTTAACTTAGATTCAGACAACATGTACAATAGTTGCACAATATCTGCACATTATACCATTAATTAAGGGCTATATTCAAAAGATTAAATATAGTTTTAAAAGACGTTTCAAAACTTAAAACAATTAGATCTGGAATATCACAAGAAAGTTGCATGTTTATGCTAAAATTACAAAAAAATAAACTATGTGTTCGTAATTAAAAATTGGGCACTTGCACTTCAAGAAGAAGCAGATCACGTATGACGTGTGACACGTGACCTACACGTGTGACATATGACGTCATCGCCAGAAGATTGTTTATAAGCAAAATGTTGCGTTAAAGTTGAGCAAAATTTCTCCACATTAGTCAGAATATCGAATTTGTTGAAATTGTCTTGTCTACCTCTTTTACTGAACTTATCATAATTATTATTTGTTTTATTTATTACTTGTTCATGATTTTTATTGTAAGCTTGACATATTTCTGTTTCGTGTACCTGGCAACTTCGATGCAAAATTAGTTCGCTTATGTTCTGCCTCTCATTGTGTTAAGTAGTAAATATAGAGTGAAAGAATTAAAACCTTTGTGTAAGAGTATCGCATGTGTCACTTAAGAGAATTGATACTTGATGGGCTTGGCTTACTCGAAATAGAATGGAAAGAACAGTTGCTAACATAAACAAATGCCACGTTTCAACAACCCATCAAGATCTAGATCAGGAGTTTCCAACTTACATGAGGCCGGGGGCCACAATTAAACACACAAATCAAATGGCGGGGTGCAACTTTATCAAAATTTTTTGTAGGACTCTTTTTATGTTTGAAGAAACATTAAATATTACTGTCAGAGTTTTACCAAGTTGTACAAAACAAAAGTATTGAATTACGAATTAAAATAAGAAGTAGATTTTCAAAAATATTTAATTGTTATTAATAATAATTTTAAAGACATAAATAAATAATAAAAATTCGGGCTACAATAACTTTAATGTGCACCTATGTATTAAACAATTAATGTGCAACATATATCTAATTGTTAAGGTATTAAAACTTACATAGTAGCACACAAAATATTCAATGAGAAAATTGAGGTTTGTCTGCTGCAACCACCAGAGAATCGATATTTACATTTGAAATTTAAAATTTACAAATGCGAAAGCAGTTTCGGGGAGTTGGAGAGCGCCAGCGAGCAGGGGGCGAAGCCTCCTAGTTATATGAATTTGCGGTACTATTTTATTATTTTCATAATTTGTAGAATCAAATTTGTTATTTAATGTGTCCCGTACATTTGTTATGAATTGAAAACGGAAATATAGTGGACATTTCGCATTCAACCTTAACAAAATATAAATGAATGATTTGGCGACAAAGCGCCAACATATTGGCGATGATAAAAACAGCTGAGAGAGAGAGAGCGGTTGTTTGAATGTGGATTAGTTACCTTTTCAATCTATTGAACGTCTACCTGTTCTCGTTTCACCTCGGGAATTCCAAGGAGGATAGAATTGTTAGTTTCCGCGATTTTGTTCTTGTTTTGATCTCTGTTAGTTAATCTGTTTGATTTTCTTTAAGTGCACTTCCTCACTTGTCTTTTAACCAAGTGGTTTACATCGATTGTTTTTACTTTGGAGATATTCACTAGAGAGGTGAGTTTCACATTTTTAAATCTAGATAAATAACTTTTTTTAGCAACAATTATTTTACATTTATTCCCTTTTAAGCAATAAAACAAAAAAATATTTGAATAAAGCTATTTTAAATTAATTTTAAAATTATACAATAACAATAGTTTTGATACAATGATTTTGAATTCTTTTAAAATATTTTAATTACCAAGTGTACTACACCTCTTAATTTTACTTAGGAGATTTTTAGAAGCGAAGCATTGCGATGAATAAATACTAAAAAAGGATCATATTAGCTGTTCAAGCATTTTTTGTAAACTATTAAATATTATTGTTTCACTACAATGATATTTAAATGTGTTTTAAACAATTTAATGATAGCTTTGCTGTTATTATTTTACATATTAATGAACGATTTTGATTGTTGCATGAATATTAATTAAAAATATTTGTATAACAATCAAATCAAATAAATATTTTTCGATTGTATTTTAACTCTGACAATTTTTAGAATATTTTCACAATTGATATTGAAACTAATATTAAATTTGAAATTATTCTTTTTTGAGTATTTTATTTTATTTTTGAGTTTTTCCCTATTTCTTTAGCTTGTCAATTATGATAAAAAAATAAATAATTTTTATTTAATTTTGTTTAGGTAATTATTTAATGTATATAGTGAACTTTCTTATCATGAGAATACTTATAGTGGATCCTTCTATTATTATTTTATTTAAACTTTAAACTAACTCTTATTTATATTTATCAAACTGTAACGATTAGTATGCAACCTATTTTTTAAGAGTTTCTTCAACTACTTTGAATTTATTTAAATATATATTACAATTTGTTTAAATGTTCGAAAAAAAAAATTAACAGCGTTTTTTCTTGTCGGGGGGGGGGATAAATGATCTTTGGTTAGATATTTTTCTCACATGTTTTTTGTTGTAGTCAACAATTTTTGCTTCACTATAATTTATAGCATGCTTATTTTTATAATTTTAATATTATACAGGCTCTTAATTATGAAATTCAAATATGCATTTAAAAATCATGGGGACTGCCCACAAGTAAAAGATTAGAGGGGACAGAGTTAAAAAAATTGTGACAGTTTGTTGTGAGGTGGAGGGGATAATAGCAAGTGTGATATCCCCCGATTCAGAGCAAGTGTGGTATTTGAAATCAGCATTTTATGGAATATGATTATGACATAATTTAAAAGATGATTTAGAACATATGTTTTGTTTATAAACTGCTAGCATACTTTTCTGTGATATATCGTAGAATATTGAAAAACTTACGGTTAAAAAATTAATGTGATTTGCGGGCGGCACCATACAATAAACCAAAAAAATTCAAAAATTGAGTTATACTTTGATTTAAAATAATGGTTAAAATAAAAAGCCTTCGTTATTTTTTTTAAAGAACTCAGCAAGGATAGGCTGCGAACGAAAGGAACAAATTAAAAGGATGTATCCAAAATAGGAAACTCTTTCAAACGTTATTTTTATCTAGTTAAAAGAAAGATTAATTCTGACTTGATGCACCCAGTTATTTTGCAATTCATCAGAAAGCTTTTTCTTGTAAATGTTTTACTTCATAGATTTATGATTGAGAAAATGTGTGCTAAAATTGTGTGAGCCAATTTAAAAATATTTTAGCAAAGCATTTGTCAACACTAAAAGAAAAGAAACTAGATCGCGTTAAAGAGCTTTAGACAGATCACTAGTACCCACGAAATCAAAGTTTTGTGCAGATCACTAATTCCCACCAAAGCAGAGTTTTGTGCAGATCACTAGTACCCACCAAAGCAGAGTTTTGTGCAGATCAGATCACTAGTACCCACGAAAGCAGAGTTTTGTGCGGATAACTAGTACCCACCAAAGCAGAGTTTTGTGCAGATCACTAGTACCCACAAAAGCAGAGTTTGGGCAAATCCATTGCACACATAAGCCTTTGAAAAAATCCGCATTAATTCTTATTCTATTCTATGGAGTTCAAACGAAGGAGTTATGGTAAATCACTAGACTACGTAAGGAGTTTAAAACAAGGAAAAACCCCACACTAAAGGATTTTGAGCAAATCGCTTGTTTTCACTTCAGAATTTTGAGAAAATCATGAAGCACAAATAAAAAGTATGATTAACAGATTATTTAAATTAGTTTTAAGTTCTTTTTCAATTTTCAAATAAAAAGCATAAGTGGGATCGCAAGAAAAAAAATATTGAAAAAATTATACTACGCTTTGTTCAATTTGAAGTAAATTATTCAATGATCTGTTTTAGAATGATATTGTTCATAATAATTTCAAATACTTAATTTACGATTAAGAAATTCTTGGTATTTTAACCGCATCCTCTTTCAATATAAAGCTTCCAAGGAAAACGATTTATTTTATCATGATCTTCGCTAATCTAAAAACTTTAGCCTGACCTGATTTCGTTTCGGTGAATTAAAGAAAATGGTCAAACTGTTTGTAAAAGGCAAGAAAATCATGTCATTACTTTTGAGTCGAAACGACTTCATCAACGGGTAAGGAAGAAATCCGCAGTTCCGATCTATTTCGAATTTAAGTTTTGTTTTCTTTGGATTGATTGATATTTTAGCTTTGTTGGTCTGATTTCGCTTTGAGAAAAAAATATTATATTTAAATACGATTTAGAACATTTCCTATTGTTTCAAGATTTATTTTATTCCCACTAAATTATTCACTTCATTGTGTTCTAATAGTTTGTTTTTAATGATGTCTTCAAATACTAGTTCAAGCGATATATTTCTTCTTAGAAAAATTCGAAGATTACAAAAGACATTCTTAATTTTATAGTTTTTTCCTGTATATGATCTAATTTACAATGTGTGCTTAGAAGAATGTTCAATGGTAGATTTTAACAGTTATTTTACAACAAATCATATATCAAACTGAGGGTAAAATAACCTAGTTTTTCAACATATTTGTGTTTGTCAAAGTTCTTTTACTAAAGAAAATAATAAAAAAAAGCCATAGATAAAGTTATAGTAAAGCTATAATTTCTTAAATTGTATTTACCATACCTCCACAATTATGAAAATTTTTTTTTGAAAAATTTGGATTTTTTTAAGAAATCATCAATTTGGTCAGGTTTTTTTCTTAAATGAAAATCATAGAAATCAATGAGTAATTCTTAATGTTTTGATAGCTTTTATGAGCTCAGGCAATCGGAGTAACTTCTTAAATTTTGAAAATTTAGATTAAAAACACTTATCATTTTCGCAAAACTGCGACCTTTATTCATATTAACGTTTTCATAGTCACTGACTAAAGATAGATTAACAGTCATAAGTAACTGTTACCAATTCACAACAGTTATAAAAACAACTTATTAATAGACTGAAAAGCGATGTTTCATGTGAAAAAGCTTTCGAAAAACAGCTTTTAAATCCAATTCTTTTCACAATTACAATCAAGAGAATGCGCGAGTACTGCTTTGTACAAAGAAACGACTGGGTATACTTGATGGCACGTCGACTAAAGCAAAAAAAAAAAAAAAAACAACGTGAATAAAATATAAATAAAATACGAAAATGAACATACTATAGTTTTGACACTATAAACGAGAACCTTTCTCATTGTCTAAGCACGAAATAATTGTAGAAAGACCATTACTTTTCTAATGTTCATACACTGAGAGAGGTTCATGTTTATAGAACCGAAACTATAGTATGTCCATTTGTATACTTTATTTTTTTGTTTTATTCTCGTTATTTTTTTTTTTTTTTTTGCTTTAGTTTACCGCTTTGTTGCTTCCGCAAAATCGCCGAAACGAAAGGCGTTTTGCGTCCTGCAAATTGCTGAGAATAAATCTATAATTTCAGTTCATCCTGCATTTCGTGAATATTTTCATTATGGTTCCCATGTGGCAGAACCATTCACCAATGGTATTCCATTACTCCGGAGTAATTAATGTGGGAAGAGTTGAACTTAGATGCGTGTCGTTGCTCATATTAAACATTTGTAAGAAAAACTACTCTATATCTTCAATTTCAACTCGATGTATGATTATTTGTAGATAGTCTAAATCAAACTGCAAAACGGTACATTTCTCGCAATACTTGATCCAGGAGTTCCCTTGTCTTCTGGATTGGGTTCAAAATTACAAGGCTACGGAGTTGAACATTAGCAGTCGTAAACCCAAAAATTGGGTCGGCTGTTCAACGACGGTTATAAAATAAAATAAAATAAAATCAAACTGTTAAAATATAACATTTAAACTGGAACATTCCTTTAGAAAATCTCTGTTTTTATTTGAAAATGTATTTTCAAAGCAACAAACATGACCATTCAAAGTTAATTAAATGAAATCTGCATTTATTTTTATTTTATTTATTTATGATTTTTCTGTATGAGATTTTATTAAACTGTCGCTTTTTGAATTTCTTTTTATATTGACGAATTTCATAAAATCAAAGGTATAACTAAATGTTTTTCAAATAAATCGAATAATTGATGTTTTTGTTTTGCCTGTGTTACTTTAAAAGTTTTTTTCCTCGTATATTATTTTAGAAATAAAAGCAAAATTTGTTTAAACAATTCATAAGTGATAATGTAGAAATCTTAATTTTAGTTTTATGTTATTTTTTTAGTTAATTATTTTATTTTTTTAAAAATAATTTCAACGAGTTTTGTTTCGATATCTAATCAAATATTTTTTTCTAATTACAACGGAAAGTATCTTAGAAAGTTACTAATGCGAATTCATTATTTTTTCTATTCCCTTATTGAAAAAACATTCATAAAATACATGAAACTTTGAAAAATGACAAAATTACTTACAAAGTTATATTGCAAAGTTTATTATTAGTTAAATTAATTACTTACAAAATTACTTCAGGTACAAAGATGTCTCGAAATATAGAAATTCGAGTCTGTAGTTTAATTTGAAATAAATATACAATACACAGCTTACTGGCGTTACGGAAAGAAACTAGATCAATGATTCAATCACAAGATTGTTGTTTTAAACTTTTTACATTTTTAAAATGAAATAATCAGAGATCGTAGATAAATTACTTCTAAATATCAAACGTCTAAAATAGTACACTATTGCGTTATGCAGGATAAAGATGAAACTTAATATATAGTTTAAGAATACTGTTTGAAAAGGGGGGGGGGAAGAAAACGCATTTAGGTGTACATTTAGGTGTGAAAATTGATATATAAGCGTGGCTAATACAAAAAAGTTATCGGAACTTAACAATTCGAAATTACAAATTGAAATTACAAATTACAATTCGAGATTCACAATTAAGAAGTTTCACATCGAAACCTGTTCGACTTTTGGTTGAAACTTAATGGTATTTCAAATGGTCGTCTTTCAATTTCTTCTGGCAATCAAACTAGTTTCGGTGTCTCAAAACCATTGCCTTCTTTGATTGTGATTGTTCAGATTTCAATCATGCTTTTGTTTCTTATTCGCTTAAATATTTATTTGCAATCTCTAAAATGTATAGAATTTATTTCCAATTTTTGACTATGATTATTAAAACGTATATTAAAGTCAGCTTTTTACGAAACATCCAGTATATAACAAAAGAATATCTTGTGAATGTTCATTATTTGTATTATACAGTTATTTATGTATACTTCATGTTAACTATGTAACTGATTAGAAAAGCTTAATTTTGCACTTTGAATTCCTACGTATTCTCTTTGCTGAATCCAATGTTGATGATGCAGCCTCCTCATTTATTCAACAAGAACAAACTCATATTAAAGTTAAATTTTGAGAAACCCATTAAGAATGAGATAAAATTTTATTCCTAAACGATTTTTACTGCTGCCAAAAAAAACTTAAATTAACTATTTCAATATTTATAACACAATTAGTCTTTCTTTTCTTTTCTTTTTTCTGTTAAAACAAAGTTTTTTTTATTTTTTTTTTATTTCCAATGAGCTGCACAATCGGTCTTGCCGATAAGCAGACCTACTGCGTTCTCCAGAGGTGGTATCCACTCTTTCAGGACCACCACAATGGGTGAGATACCGTTGGCCATGTTAATTTGGACGTGTAGTTTCTGCCACGTTAGATGGCAGCGCCGAGACTCTATTTGGATGCTAAAGTGCACTAGGGATTTAATTTTGCCGGAAATGCCAAGAGCCAATAAGGCACTCCAGGGATCTTTTACATGCCGCATAATCATACGACATGGCCGCTGAGGATTTTCTGCATCCCGAAAATCCGGTGTCTGGGCCGGGGATCGAACCCGCTAACTTGGGCTCAGAAGGCCGACGACAAACCAACTGCGCCACCCAGCCACTGTTAAAACAAAGTAAAAATTCTAATTTAAATTCAACAATACTTTTCCCCTGATATTTGATAGAGCAATCACTTCATTGTTTCCTATCAATGACTTTTTGATTATTGAATTTATTATAAAACAGATCTGTACATCATTTCTACTTTATGGGTGATAACATATTGTATGATAGTAGCTTTTGTCTAACACAAAAGTGTTCCTTCTAATTAAAAAAAAACATTTACGGAAGATTTAAATTACAAATTTTATTTTGAACTAACTCCTTAAATTTCTAAATTTATGTCTTAGGTATTTTTATGGATTTGTTTCCATCAGTATTTTCAGATTTTAGTTACAGCAGATCATTAACTATGTAACAAACAGTAAAAACAGTATCATAATTTTTAGAGTTGAATTTCACTTAAAAATTAAAAGAAAAAAACTTCCCAAGCTATTTTAATATAATAATATAAATGCTATTTTTTTTAAAAAACGAATCATTTTTTGCGTAATTTATGAAGAGTATTTTAATGCAATAAATACAATGCGTGATAGTACACTTTGAATCTTAATTTTTTAAAGCATTTGGGAGAATTAATTTTTATGAATCATTCAAGATTAATCTTGAAAAGGTTTCGTAAATCTGCATTAAAATGTAATCTATCATTCTCCAAAAGATTAATCTTTGCATTTAACTCATTAAATTATCTGAACAAACTGAAATTCTAAGAATTTTTATTTCTTGTTAAAAAAAACACACCATATTCTACTATTGTTCTACTAAGGGAATAGATAGAATTTCCCAATATGCATTAGTTAAAAAAGTAAAAACAGAGTTACAACATGAGGGTGATTCGAATATTTTTTAAGATAACTTTCATGCATAATTTGTTATTTGAGATGCAATTATAAAATTACTCAATTCGTTATAATGAATTTAAAGAAAAAAATATTCGAATTTTCATTGTCAGGCTCAGTTTTCCAGGTGCACTTGCTGATTCCGGTGAATTTTGCGGTTAAGGATAAGATCTAGCTGACAAATTCATACACGAACTTAGCCAATTTTTTTCTAGATCTGGAAAAGATATAGAAGATTATAATAGTATTCCGCTGTAAATGACACTCAATTTCCGCCAACTTAGCAATTGATTTTTTTATCAAGCAATCGTAGTTAGCATGAATTTTCGTTTGAATTAGTTTGTTTTAATGTTCGCCAAATAAATTTGAAGCACTCAAAAGCTTTGGCACGAAAGGAACTTGGCTGCAATTTTTAGACACACTTTTTTACAAAACACAATTTGAAGACTCCCCGTGTAGTAAATGGTGACTGATGCACGTTAATTCTGTCGAGTCTCAAAGTCCTCCATGTTCCCACAACAAATCAATACCTCTGGGGGTACTGATCCAGGAGTTTCCTTGTCTTCTGGATTGGTTCAAAATTACAAGGCTACGGAGTTGAACGTAAGTAGTCGTAAACCCATGAAATTGGGTCGGCTGTTCAACGACGGTTATAAAATAAAATAAAACACAAATCGGAGCCGCGATGGTTAAGGGGATAGAGCGTTCGCCTTCCAATGCGGCGAACCATCTTCGAATCCCAGTCGATACGAATTCCGCATCCGGCTTGCGCCAACCACAGTCCTGACGTAAAATATCCTCAGTGGTAAACGGATCATGGGTTAGAGTCTCCTTGCCGTCAGGCTAACCGTGGGGGGTTTTCGTGGTCTTCCTTTCCATGTAACGCAAATGCGGGTTAGCTCCATCAAAAAGTCCTCCACGAAGGCAAATTTCTCCCAATACTCGATCCAGGAGTTCCCTTGTCTTCTGTATTGGATTCAAAATGACAAGGCTACGGAGTTGAACATTAGTAGTCGTAAACCCATAAAAATTGGGTCGACTGTTCAACGACGGTTATATGTATATAAAAAAAACACAAATCGAACGATAGAATATTAAAATAAAATATTGAAATATTAGGAATTCCAATATTAAATGCACCAATTTATTTTTAGTAATTGTAATTATTTTGTTGAATAAAATAAATGCTATGAGATAATTCAATTTAATTTTTGTATGAAATTAAATAAAATGCATTAAATCAGAACTATATTAACTAAAATAAATTATATTTTGTAATTTTGTATTGTAGTTCTGAACAAACGACTATAAAAACGAACAGAAATCGTATTCGTTCAACCTACATATTATATCCTCAAAATATAAAAATTGTAATAACCAGCTGTTTTTTTTTAAAAAAAATTTGTGACACAGCATCTTTAATAATTTTAAGATTTTTGTTTACTTACTGTTTTGTTTTATTTCCAATCCAATTGTTATCCAATCCAATTTTTATTAACCATTTTTTAAAAAAGAAAAAAAAAACATAACGAAAGATTTTTAGTTGCTTTTAAATTTATGAATACGATATCAATAAAGTAATTAAAACAATCACTTTCTTTGGGAAAAGTTTTACATTTTAATCGTTTTCCATAAAACTAGTTGAAAAATCATTACGAAAAGGTATTTTGTAAGAGCATAATATTATGAACAATAAACGTATTGTTCTTAAGAAAAACATGAACTAATAGGCCTTATCTTAAAAAAAATTCTCTTTTATTCGAAAAACTAACCGAGTTCACACCAAAATTACTACTTATTGTTTTACACTTGAATAGTATTCTCGTATTTAAAATTTATGTTTCCTTTTGCTGACTTCTTGAGTACAACAAAATCATTTCACAGATGAAATGTATGGATTTATGATAGCATAACTTCATGGGATGGTTCAAAATTAACTTTTTGAAACTTTATCGCTTATATATGAGACATGCATATTCTAAAAAACGTAATGGCTGTTCTAACAAATGATTAGTTTAATCAAAGGTATTAAGGGACATTTTATTTTATTTTTAAATTTTTACGAAGGAAGATCTTATTTCATATTTTGTCATAATAAATTATACAATTGTGCTACGTCAGATCTCAGCGGAAGGCATTATAAGTGTTTTTGGAGTGAAAGACGAATACAAGGGCATTTGTCTGACATCAGTGTGCGATGTAGCTATAGAAAACCTGTATTTTGACAGACAAATTAAATTGCCAGGAGTAGGGATCGAAATATTTAAACATAAAAAACTTTGAGACTTCAGAGCTTGAGATCAAAGTTTTCAAATGAAGCATTTAATATTTATTTTAAGGTCTAATTTTTACTGGTTAAAGATAGATATGCATTTTTGAAGAACGGCAGATTTAAAATGTTTGTTTTGTTAAAGATAAGTCGCTTAAATAAAACTTTTCTTAGGCAAAAAGAAGCAATGTCAAACAAATAGATGCCTGTTATTCGACAAAAACGGGTATCTTTAAATTTTCTGTTGTTCAAAAGAAAACCCATTTCCAATCTTTAGCATGCACAAACTCTACATTTTTTGCAATAAAATAATTTCCAAACTCCCTTGATTACGGTATTGCAAGTAATATTTGAACATAAAATTCTCCTGTTATATATATAAGTAATAAAAATGCTTTGGAAAAACAACATTTCATAGTTAGCGTTTTGCTGCGAAAGTATTCCAACTTTTATAGTTAGTATTTTGTTATGAGAATATACTAACTTTTATAATTTTAACTAAATATTTTGCCATAAGAATAAACAACATTTTATCTTTATTTTGCTACTAACTTTGATAGTTTGTACTGTCCTATAGGATTATACAAACCTTTATGATTAGGATTTTTCTGTAGGAATATATAAAATTTTATAGTTAGTATTTTGCTATAGAAATATACTTACTTTTTTAGTTACTATATTTCTTTCGCAAAATGCTATTTTTTATGGTAAGTATTTTGTAATCACAATGTATTAACTTTCGCGACTCACTGCAATTCTTAAAGCATATTAAAATCAAAAGAATTATAAAAATCAAATATAAATTTTAAATTCTTCAACAGTTTCGTACAGTAAAATGTATAAAATGAGGTTTTACAAGGTTTCCAATACTTAATATATTTTTTTAGAATCTTTGACAAAATTGAAGTCGCAAAAGGAATTAAAAGAATTATCAAAGATTAGGAAAACAGAAGGGCTATCGAAATCTAACAAATAACTGAGGAAGGCGGGTGTAAAAACATTAAATCTTTTTTGATAGCTGTTTAAAGTTTAAAAGTGTTTCTAATCGTCTCTCTCTTGCTTTCTCTCATACTAAAAAAAGTTTTGATGCTTTTAAGTTTTGAATTCCACTTTTCTTGAAAGCAATCAAACAAATTTCGATATCGTTTTTGCTAGTTTTTTTTAAAATCTAACTTCAATTATATTTTCCAATCCATAATTTGCAAATTTTTATGCAGCATTTTTAACAAGGATTCTAAAGAGATGTAGTTGAAGGCGATTTCGGAGCACTCTACGTAATGATTTTTTGTTGTAATGCCCACTTTAATAAATATAGTACTTTCTTTCTTTATAATTTTTAATATTAAGCAAAATCTGAACCTAATTATAAAGAAAAGGTTTTGAACGAGAGATTTTCTTCAAAATTGTTTTATTTGTTGGGGAATTCTTAAATCAGTTACTCATTAATAAAGCTACAAAAACTAAAATATTAAGTTCTAAGAACAGATTTTGTGAATTAGTTTTATTGTACTATCTTGTTAAAGTTTTAAACGTTTGGAGTACTTTTATCTTTTAATTAGTAACGACTAATTAATTCTTCCAAATACAAATTTTATATTAATTTTACTAAATTAAAAAGTTTTTATTTCAGTAATATTTTATGTTATGCGATTTTTTTGTCTGTTCAATACTTGCGATACTTTTACTTAGTAATACGATATTTTATTAGTTGTTTAACAACAGTAAATTAATCATGTGTACTACCTGCATTAATGCAGATTTATCTTCCGTATTTCTGTATTCCTTGAGGGGGACAGGATCTGCAATTCTTGTATGATAAAGTTTATTATCATAATTTTTAATATGTATTTCACGTTAGTTTTACGATGAACAATGTCAGACCTTAGAAACTGAAATTCGTATATTATGAGACTATCGATATAGGTGCCTTAACTCGTGTACATCTAAGATAATGAAATGTTCTCGAAATCGACTTTCAAAGAATAATTCTTGCTCCAAATGGAATCATTTCGTTCCCCGAACAAGCTGAATAAATACTCGAAAAGAAACGAGTTTTTTTCTCATTGTTTTTAACCTATATTCCGAGGAAACGTTGTTAGAACATGGGGATATCAAAATAAGCAAGCTTTATTTCGAAATAAAATTTTTATTTTTTAGTTGTTATACAACAAGAATAATACACACTCGCAACCATTCATCAAAAAGGCAGATTTCAATTTATAGTTGACCATTTTTTCATGACTGTTGTAGGCGTCATTTAAAAATCCCTAATTCAAATAAATAAAAACTGTTTCTTGAATCTATTGTTGTTTGCCAGAAACGACTAAACAGAGTAAATTTATTTTCTGTTTACGTGAAATTTTCAAAAAATAAGAATATAGCGTGTTTGTTCTACGCGTACGAACTTTGAGGGGAGATTTGCCTTAATAGTTTAATAGTTTTTCTTATCTTTAGAAAGATAATTAATAGCATTATTTGAAGAAGAAAAAAACAACTTTGTTGTGTGTTTGCATCTAAGCCCCTTACATGCTCTTTCATTATATATCACGAATTCTTTTAGTTTTTATTTAAAATCAAACGCATTATTTTGTTTATTAAATGTTTTTCGTTTTTTATTTTAAATATTTTTTATTTAATACTAAAAATATTTCATTAAGAAAATAAGTATTGCGAGATTTTGTTTTAATGAAATTTCAATTAACAAACAACAACACAGTTGATAAAAGCAAGTTTCAATACTCATCGTTATAATTTTTAATTAATGTTAATGTGGCTCAGGGGATAGAGAGCTCGCCTCCCAATGAGTTGGCCCGGGTTCGATCCCAGCAGTAGCTGGTGGAATCTAATTCCGCACCCGATTCGCACCGACCACAGTGCTGACGTAAAATATCCTTAGTGGTAGTAGGTGGATCATGGGTAAGAGTCTCCTTGCCGTCAGGCTAACTGTGGAAGGTTTTCGTAGTTTTCCTCTCCCTGTAACGCAAATGTGGGTTAGTTCCATCAAAAAGTCCTCCACGCAGGCAAATTTCTCCCACTACTTGATCCAGAAGTTCCCTTATCTTCTGGATTGGGTTCAAAATTACAAGTCTACGGAGTTGAACATTAATAGCCGTAAGCCTTAAATTGGGTCGGTTGTTCAACGACGGTTATAAAATAAAATTAATGTTCATAACCGACATTTAATGTTAATAACCGAGTACCGACACTCTGGGTGCTAGTACTTTCTACCGTAAAATCTATTTTTATCTCAAAGTCTTATGGAACAAAACAAAACGAAAATATTATACACCGGAATTTTTATCCGAAAATTTAATCACTGTAAGTAAACAATTATTAAAATAAAAATTACGGTATAAAATGGTAAAACTATTTTAGTTAATAAACATTTTAATTGAGCAAAAGATTGTCTTAGTTGTCAAATTTAACTAATGTAAAAAAAAAAATAATAAAAAAATTGGATTTACTTTACGAACAAAACTGAAATAGCTGAACTAAATTTTTTTTAGTGTAGTTGGCAAACATTTAAACTAAAAAATTGCATCGAAATCTCAATTCTTTTGTTGTCCTTTTTATTATTGTTTTAATGATGAAAGTAGCGTTCTCACTTGACCATGAACTTACAATACATCTTTCATTACATTGATAAAAATAGAATGTTTTATTTGTCATTCAGAGAAATAACGCCTAACGTACTAACGTTGCGGGAACTAAGGCGACGTAATTTCTTGCGAAATTTGGCTCTGAAGTGAGTCCAGTAAAAAAATTTAGATCCGCCTGCAATTCGAACACTATTCTAATGAATTTCCTTCTTCGCCGGACTTATGATCCGTGTCCATTTCCTCATCCTTTTTTTATCCCCATTAAGATAAAAAGATTGTGTTTTCGGTATGAAATACAATTGGTTCGTTTAACTTATTTTTATTTATCTGCTTTTTAACATCCTCGAATAATTGTTGGAATTAATACGTCATCTTCTACTATTTATAATGCAGAATAATTGAATAACATCAATTCTTTTCTCTTAATTTATCAAAACAGATTATAGTTGGAGTGATGTTTCATGTTTTATTGAATATGTAATAAAAGTTCGCCTCTTAAAATAGCTTGTTTTAAAAGTTTGGCCATTCTATTTTTTATAGGACCAATATTATTATGGTAATTATGAACTGTTCTTGTTGTTTTATTAGCATTTGTTCAATTGTATACCTTTTTGCATTAGTGAAAATGAAAATTTAGAAATATCTATCGAACATTTTAATTATATTTTTAAGATTAAGTTTTATGAAGTATCTATACCTCGATAAAAATTGTTTTGAAATTTAAAGTTTAGTTCCACTCTTGATTTATTAGGGAATTTTCATGCTTCCCAAACACTGAAATTCAACTTAACTAGTCATTTGTTTGATCTATTAATTTTCTTAACTATCGAGTTTTAAGGACCTAAGATTCTTTTTTAAATCATTAAATTACGAAAATATATATTGCTTCTTTAAAACAGTGTCTAAAAATAAACTCGAAGATATTTTCATTTGTATTTTTGTTTGTCTTTATATACTTCTAATCCATCCGATCAAGAGGGAGGAAATTTGGCACATTGATAGTTCGAAACACGGGGAAGGTCAATGTCGATATTAGCACATCTGCTGCGAATCATCCAACCTGGATGGGTCATCGCCTACTACTACTTAAGTATGCTTCCACGCGACTTTTAGAAGTAGACTGCGCAGGCAATTTAAAAAGTGAAGCTGTTTTATGCTTAAAACTAGCTTCTATAATAAAAATACCAGAGAGAAATTCATGTTTAATATTTACTTTTTTGATGAATTAAAATGTGGTGGTTAATAAAGGAGTATTTCAAAAGAGTATGACAAACCAGTTTAAGACAGATACTACTACTTTTTCATTCTTACTCGATTTCCTTTCAAGTGGGTTTTGTGTAAACTGGTTTACTTGCATTGTGGTCTGATCGGACTACTTTTAGGAAATCGTGTGGAGGTTTTCAGTTTTAGGAGGTAATGGATGAATAGAATTTCCTAATTTGTTTTGGAATTCATCATTGATAAAAATTGATTTGCAGACGATTCCGTTTTATTTTCAAATATTCCAAAGATAACAACAGTGTTGCTTCCTAGCTTATAGCTCTCAATCAAAAAATGAATTTATTGCAAGTTCTCTAAAAGTAAATTTATTTTTCATTCGTTATGTCAAATTAATACGATGATCAGACGTGAATGTGGTAGTGTAAGAGGATTAAGTCACGAAATTAGTATTTATAAATGTATCTGAAACTATGTGTTTATTTTATTTGTACTAGTTGCTCTTTTAAAACGTGCTTCTATAAAACTAAGTAATTTAAAATCAACGGTAATTGATATAAAAAATTAAAGTTTTGTACTGATAAGTCAAATTATTTGAAAAATAGCACTAATTTACTTAGGAGAAGCGTAGAAAATCGCCTTACTTTCATTGGTGCCAATGATGCTTAATTAATTTTGTTAATATGTATTGATTGGATTCTGGCAACCGAGAAACATCGTGGGTAAATCGTGAAAGCTAATCAAGATTGACGGCGCTTACAAGTATCCAATTAAATCTGTTCCGACAATTGATTCAGTATGATAATGAGTCAGACATAATTAATGCTACCCGTCAAGCACAACCATGTGTGCTAAATTACGTTGTCTATATCTCCAAAATATCTTAGTTATGTATAGGAAATAATTCTGTGCAATTATTGCACATGATAACCAACGCAATTGACATAAGTTACAAGCTTATCGCTATTTTTTGCATAGAGTGTTCAAAAATATTATTTTTAGTTCATAATTTATTGCCGGTCAATCAAACCACTAAAAGCTTTAAACTGTATTGATATGTATGATGAATTGCATGGGCTGAACACTCCTAAAATTTTAAAATAATTATCTAAATATTAAAATTTTTCTTGAGAAATGTGTAAAAATGAGTTAGTATAGAACTGTTTCTATATACAGTAGAGTCCCGATTATCCGAGTTAATGTGGACCACGACTAACTCTGATAACTGAAAAACTCGGTTAAAAAGAAGAGTATAAAAAAAGAAAGAAAAAGAGTTGGTATATATGTAATATATTTAAGAAATATAAAATTTATACGAGTATACCACTTACAATTCCTATTATTATTAAAAAGCTTACTTGAAAAAACTTAAAAAGTATACTTTGCGAGAATTAAAAAGTTTTTACTTAAAAAAAGTCCTTAACCGTTTTTTGTTTTACATAACTTTGGTGCTTTTCTGCAGCAATGTTTCGCCATTTTTTAGGGATAACAGGAAGACTGGTGTCGCCTCTTTTTGTTGTTCTATGTATTCAGTAACATTTTCGACAGCTTTTAGTCCATCTGTGTGAGAGAATTTTATACGTTGATTTTCATCGTCACTGTCTTCATCATCTTCGCTAGGTTCATTTCCATTATTGACGATATTAACGATCATTTCATGGGATCAAGTTGTTAGATTTTGTTTTCCCGAGTGTTTGGAAGATAAAATTCAGATTTATTTTTCGGCGGTATTTTTGAAAATAAAAAATAAACTAGAATAAAAAAACCTTAAAATATTTGATAGCTCGGTTAAAGCGGAAACTCGGATAACCGGGGCTCGGATTATCGGGACTCTACTGTATATGTATGCACGAGGGTCATCTTTAAAGTAAGAACTGATTGCGCATCGTGTCCGCACATCCTGTCAAGTGACGTCAGTTTAATGTCAGCATCTCTTGTTGTCAAGTCTCTCACTACGTCATCATTTCGTTTCACATCGCTGCTAGTATCGGCTTCGTTATCACCATGTCAATCAGTACTGCCGATTGTGCAGTGCATTCAGTTATTCGGGTTTTATATGCAAAAAAAAGTTCATCCTGCTGAAATTCCTCAGTAGCTAGTAGAAGGTGTAATGAATGATGGAAATGGGCGTAAAAGGTGTAGGTTTTTTAATGAAAGTAAGAACAAATGTTCATGATGAAGAGCGATCTGGAGGCCTGTTGTCATGAATGACAAGTACTGGATCATCCACCCTACTAATCTGAATTAGCAATCTCAGACTTTCTTCTGTTATTAAAAGGAATTTTTTGGTAGAAAGGGCTTGAAAGAAACTGTTACCAATTGGTTCAACGGTCTGGTTGCAGAGCTCTTTGACGATGTGCTCTAAAAGCTGGTGCAGCGATTTTAGGAATGTTTCAATGTTAATGGTGACTATGTTAAAAAGTGAATAAATGTTCATGTTTTAGTTTCTGATACAATTTACGCTCATATATAAAGTTTCTACTCAATTACAAAACGGTTCTTATTTTTAAAAAATGATTCTCGTATATGTATATATACATATAGTATCTGAAATATAGCAGAGCTCTCTTGAAATAGGTTAAAATTTATTTCAAAACACTTCCTCTCGGGCAAAGGCTATACAGTGTAAAAATTTGGTTAATATATTGTTTGAAACAAATTAAGATGTTAAGATTGGAGGAGTAGTTGGAGAATTCAAATGCTTAAATACAGTTGTACTGTGCATTCAGCTTTGTTGCCATTACAGTACGAATGAAGTATAAGATAATTTCGAATGGTGACCAAGCTGGTAGCTTGTTGTTGCTTATCCCCTTGGTCTAGAGCCCTAGACCAAGTCCAGAAGATCATGTCGCATCAGCAAGTCATAGACAGTCTCTCCATCACTCATCAGTTGCCTCACAGAGGCATCAATGCAATCCAAAAGATGAGATGGAGAAGCGATGGCCGAGCAATGACAATAGGCAGAAATCTTTTCTTTCCCTCTGAAGGTCAAACACTTTTAAAATAAATATTTTGTTACGCGATGAATCAAATAATGTTAGGAAAAAAATATTCTTTTTCCTGATAATACTTCGATAATTCGGAAAATATTCTAATGAAATTCATTCTGTTTCTTCATACACTTTAATATAATGGATAATAAAAAAAAAGTGGTTAATGAGTGGTTAATGAAGAACAACTACAATATTTTTCAAAAAATAAAACCAACTAAACTGTTTTTTTTTTTCTTTTCTTTTTTTTTAAAAAAAAAGTTTAAGTGGATTTATTTATTACATGATTTCAGATTCTATCATTTAAAGCAGTAAAATTTTTTTTTGTATTTTTATTTACTCCATAAAGTTTTAGGGAGAAGCACCATTGTTTATTAAATCCTGATTCACAAATTGTTGGAGAAAATTTAAATGAAATATTTATAAATGAAAATTAAAAAGTCAATAAATTTCAAGTAAAAGTTTTAATCTATTAAAAGTAAAAGTTTGTATTCCACAACATTATTTACCACACCGTTGAGAAGACTGATTTGAAAACCGGGTTCAGTTCTTGTACTAAGCAAAGCAGCCACAAAATTGTAATTGAAATATTGGATTTACCTTATCATTGCCCCGAATCAATCGATTTTTTAAAAAACTTGTTTCTCTGATCACAATAAACTTTCAATATTCCTTATGTTTCTAAATTTAAAATATTTAATATAAGAAAACCAGTGTAAGCACATAGTTGGTTCATAGTCATGGATGTATCTGAGGTTGACCCGTATGGTAATAATTGTATTGCCTGCCATTGAAGAAGCCGTATTCTATTTATTTGCGCATCAAAACAATGCACGCCGTAACTTCATATGAATTGCAAGTCTCTGTTACAATACATATTTTTCAGTTGTTGAATCTCGAATATCAGACTGCCGAAGAAAAAAAACTATCCTCAATTTTAGTTCAATTGAGGGTTAAAATAATTTTGCCATTGATAAAAATTGGAAATTTCCTCGGTTTTCCGCTCCTTGCAATAGAGGTCCTGGGTAATTTCGAAGAAGTTGTCATCTACAAGTGATCGGAAACGAACTCTTAAAACTAGTCTTTTGAGTTGGGTTTAGAATTACAAGATGAGTTTGTTTCATTATCATTAAATGTTTTCTAATTTGAAGTCGAAATTGCAAAAATTAAGGTCGTGGACGTTAATACGTCACGGGTAGTAATAGAATCAGAACAAAAAGTGTAAAATGCACAAATTTTGGTTTTCAATAAAAACGAGAAGTAGCTCGAGAATGTGGGTTAGGTCTCATTTTTGTTTCAGAGGTATTTTCATTTATTTTACTGATTCAAGAAATTACATACTTTATTAAATAAACTTTGAATCCACTCTTCCAATTTACTTCAGATTAGCCAACTGGCAAGCATTCATTTAATCATATTTGAGTGAGACAAAACAACTCTTTCTAGCAATACATCTATTTGAAATGCATGTTACAATTGTTCCAGTTCTATCTCTACGACAAAGCTTTTTAAGATTCTGTTTACGTTTGATTGTATAAGTAGTAGCCAAGGGGCACTCAATGTATTAGGTTACGAAGTTGATAGTAGACGGAACACGAGGGTAAAAGAGGGGTGTTGGCAAGCTTTTCACGCATCACGTGCAGCGCTTATTACTTCCCCCCCCCCCCTTCATCATAAGCTTTTTCTTTTCATATTATCCACCGAGCGCACCTGCAGTTCTTATGTCAGATTACCTATTGATCCGGCATGGACAATCCGACCTTGAATATGGCGTCAGATTAGGTGCTTAAAAAGAACCATCAACAAACGCGGAACTATTACCGAAATAGCCATAACAAGATTTCTGTCAATCTTACCTGCAATTTTTTTCTTTCCTTCCAGTTATGGTGGCTTTTTTCTTTGTGGTCTTAAGATCTGTTTACTCCATCAAAAGTGAAAGTATTTAAGGTGGGGGGGGGTGAACTTGAGGGGGGATAAGGTGAATTTGCAGCTGCTGCCATTAAAGTAATTTAATTGGGGTTTTAAATGCCTTGATTCACACTTTGGGGTGTAGAGATAATTATTGGAGAGCTTTTCACTTGCATTTACTAAAAGATAATTTGGAAAAGGGTTTTTAAGGGTTAATTTCGTGTAGAAAATATTGGTCAAATGTACAAGGACTTAAGTTACTTTGAGAATATTAGACGTTGTCTCGGTTTCTTATTTCGCAATTTTCAGCGGGAAAAAAATTAATTTTATCAGAAGTTATGAAACATTAAAATTTTAAATGCGTTGCATTATTTTATATTTCGAATGGAAAACCCGACAACATTTTTAACTAGCGGATGGAGTGTTAATCTTGTTATGCAAAACATTTTAAAATAGATAGTAATTATTTAAAACCTGGGAACAAGGAAATATTTTTGAAATAAAATTTCCGATAAATACTGTAGAAATTTAACCATGCTGCTGAATATACTCTGGGAAAAAAAGAAATTTATATATATATACACAAACCGAATACTTATTTTCATAACTTTTCTAATTGCTCCAGAAAATACTGCTTTCGTATCAGGCTAAAAAATTTCAGACATATTTTTTAGAGTTCTCCCATTCAAAATGCTCTTAAATTCTGAATCAGGGGCAATATATATATATATATATATATAATATAAATTGTTTCCCCTTCGATATTCACCTAACGAAAAAAAACCCCACTTGACCCACTTCAAATGTGAAAATTTAGCACAAACGGTTTAATAGCTGTCCAACAATGGGTTATAACTTCTGTAGTGAGGATTTTCGAACTTTTCCCGTTATAAAAAGTAGTATTTTCGAGGATGAAGAAGCCATAGCGCTCATAAGATTTGGTCAAGGACAGTATTTTGCTCAATGCCGCACGCGACAAATCATTTATATTGAAAAGTTCTTTCTTTAAGGAACAGTTTATTCATTTTTATTTTATTCCATTCCTAATCTTTTATGGCGAGATTTAAGAATAGACAATTGGACAGTTGTTATCATATAATTTTCAAGGCATAAGTAAATCGTTCGCAGAAGAAGAAAAAAAATTGTCACTAAAAATTCTATTGTACTTGACGAGTTGCATATTTTTTAAATCGTTTTCTTGAAATGGTTTGTAGTCTCTTTTTAAATTATATACCAACCATACAAGAACCAGATTGTAACTTAAATATAAAAAAAAAGCGATGAAATTTAAGCTATATAATAAAAAAGTATTATGCTTGAGCTTTCGTTAAAAATTAAAAAAAGAAAATTTGAATGTAGGAAGTATACTTCTGATTTTTCACGGAATTTACAACCGAGAATAATTCGAAGAAGGGATATGTAGTCAAAATATCGTGGGACAGAATCTCACATACACAAAACACCGTAGGACATAAGTTTACTCGGAGAAAATATCGTAGGTTAGATTCTAACGCAAACAATCTGTCATGGGAAATAACGTGTAACCACATTATAGTAAGTTTTTATATATTAAAAAATGAGACCACAAGAATTTTTGATTTTCTCAAAACTGTAGCTTTTCATCAGATTGACGTTTTGCGCCATTTTCAAAATAAGCGTAGACAGTCCTGGCTTTAGATAGGCTGAATTTGACCTAACAGTTATGAGTAACAGTTGCAAACTCACAGCAGTTATAAAAATAGCATGTTACTTCAAAAAAATACAGCGTTCGAAAAATACAGCGTTGGGGTAAGTTCTCAAATATACAAAAATACGATCGCAAATACTTTTAATTTTCACGAAACAGTAGCTTATCCTGGTGTTGACATTTCGGGCCATTTTCATCCTAGCATAGAGTGCTGGCTAAGAATCTGCGAAACTTAACCCAACAGACATACTATTATAAGAGTTACATTAACAATTGTTAGGAAGTAACAACAGTATCAAAATAGTATATTATTCGCCAAAAAGCGTTAGTTCAAATAGTGGGCAATTCGCCTCGGATGATCAAGAACCAACTGTAATTAAGAAAGTCGCCATCTTTTTGATGTATGCAATTAAAAAAAATCAGGAAGGCGTTTTAAGTAGTAATTAAAATACAATGCATCACCGCTTAGGAAAAAGGAAGCTGTTTTATGATTTATGACAATTTATTTAAAAAAAGACTGTACCTTTGAATTCTCATTCTTTATATTTTGATTTTCCTTCTAAGTTTTCTTTATAATTGCAAACTTTTATGTAGAGTTTGGCCTTGAAGATATAACTATATAGTAGACAGTTTCAATGAGTGATAAATGTGCAAGAGTGTGACGTAGATAAGGCGTAAACCATTGAATTTTCCTAGTAAAAAAACGTTTCCTAACACATCGTCATGCAACATTAAATCAATTTTTTACGCTACGGTTAACGCTTCAAATTTTGTCTCCTTTATAAGTATTAGCAATTTTTTACGCCTTTGAAATAGCAATAAGTTTATCCAATTAAAACAAATTAAAAGTAATTCCCTAATTTCTTGTTCATTAAAGAAATTATGTAAGGGCTGGATAGGATTTAAAATTTGTATCATGGTTTTAAATCGAAGGGACTATATTGTGCCAAATGTTAACGACTTTAAAAACTCAAATTAGGTTTGTTGAATTTAGAGTAGAAATTAATGACAAAATAACCAGAAGAGTTGTATATTTTGCCAAATGGATTTATGTATTCAAATCGAACAGTTGATACCGAGTCTGATGCGAGAATTAAACTTGAATACGATTCCCGACAACACTCGGGGCTGTGTAATCACTCTCAAGGGTCTGTCTAGGTTTTTCTGAGAGGTACCTATTTTGTGAAAATTTACACATAATTTGCGAAAATTAAAATTTATGTTAAAAAATCAACACAAAATAAGGTAAAAATTAAAATTTATGTTAAAAAATCAACACAAAAATATGGTAATAATTAAAATTTATGTTAAAAAATCAACACAAAAATATGGTAAAAATAGGAATTTATCGTTTCTTACGGCATACAAAAATGAAATTTCTAGAAAAAGTTTTTTCCTAAAGTTGAATTTCTGAATATACCGGTAAACGGTAGTAAATTTGGCCTAGACAGACCCCTGAATATAAAGTAAATTTCTAAAGGGGTGGCATGACTATGAATATCTTAAAAAGACATTCATAGTGAGATGCCTCTCTTAGTAAAGTCAATGTTTGCATGATTGGCCAAAACATCATTTATTTTTATATTATTCTACATGTTTACAATGTATTTAAAGTAACTTTGAACGGAGAGATATTGCAAAAACATATCGAGATGTTTTAAGCCTTTTGAAAATTTCATGAAAGTGAATCGCGCATGGATGTAAGGATGTTCTCTCTAAAGATATTATCTAGTGATAGTCACGATAGTATAAAGTTTTATTCAATTTACTCAAAGCTCTACCATACATATTATATCGTTTATATGTTGTTTGAAAATGAAACATAAAAGCATGCATACGTTGTTTTTGAAGTGACATGTTACGAAAACAATCATATTAAATTTTTTCTTTTTAAATAGCAAGAAGTAATTTATTAATTAACATAAAAGCAGGAATGTTAAATTTTTTTAGTAACAATGCGTAATTTAAAAATAGAACATAAAAGCACGCATATTATTGATGTAGTTCCTTATTGTATAGAGAGCTGCAAATAGAGCTGCTAATATCTACCGAGGAGCGTTCTTCAGTAAATTTTGACAGTTTCCTTTTTATCTAAATTTAAGAATTAAATGTTAAATTGCATCCAATATGCGCGTGCAATTATATAGACTTGCAATGTGTGTATTTGAAACTTTTTATTTACGAATTCTTATTGTCATGAAATATTTATAATGGAGAACAATTATATTACGTCTTGATATGATTTGCCTCTGAAAAACTTCAAAATTGAGTTTACATGTTAAACAGATATTTAAATTGTTGATAAAACTGACATTTTACAAAAATTTCTCTATCTAAAATAATGAAAGTAAGAGTCTGGGTGTTTGTCTGTGTGAATAACTCCAGAACCTTTTGAGCTAGCGTTCTGAAATAGCATTCCTCTATAGGCACAAATATATATATTTCAGTGTTTTGGACAATATTCAAAACAGTTATAAGCCCTATATTCTAGCACATTCTGTGAAATGTTGTAAAAAGGTATGATTTTCTGCTCATAAAATTTCATTTCTGATAAAAGAAAGTTCATCTATTTTATGACGCCTTAATGTTTTGTGTAATATAGACTGAACAATTTTTTTTTCGTCATGTACAAGGAAAATCTGTACAATGCTGGTATGAAGCATTTTTTAAAGATTTGAAATAATCCTTTGGAAAGTGATTCTCAAGGAAGGATGAGTTATTTCCTAGTTTGCATGATCATTATGAAATGTTCAACGATCCAAAGCGTAAATTACAGTAATCTCGGAAGAATTATCGTTATTCGTTTTATTCTTTTGTGATTATCCTGAAACTTTTTGATAGTTAACAAAACAATATGAAAAAGCCATATTTTTATGTTCTTTTTTTATAGTTCTTATGGAATATTATTTAATACATTCGCGCTTGTTTCACTTGGGAAAATTTGTTAAGAGTCTTGAACAAATTTCTATCTTTATTCTTAAAAAAAAGATTGCTTTTTAACGTAGATATTATGTTTCTTTCTCCAAGAAACCTGTGAAAGATGATATTTTGTTTTGCATCTTCCTAGTTTATTGAACGCAATTTATCGGTCATAAGAATTATAGTGTTTAGTATAAAAAAAAATAAAGCATTCCGATCACAGCCCTTATAACCGGGATTGAATGTGAAAGCTCTACAATTTGGCCAACGACCTCAACACTGCCCACTGGCTACCTTTTCTTCCCACATAAGATGGTAGCAATCGATTTGAAGCTGGATAAGTTTCAAGCTGCTAACGTCCAGAATTTCATAGTCACCGTTGTGCTCATAAGGAACAGAATTTATAAACTTTTTTTTTATAACTACAAATGAACTCAATTAGAAATGATCAAATGAACGAACGCGCTTACTAAACAATCGATGTTCAAATTTCGCGAAGCTTTCTTTGTTTTTGATGAAGCCTTTTCCTTGTATATGCTCCGAGCGAACATTTCGTCAAAGTGATGAAATAAGTATCGTCACTTTTTTGAAGAAACGAATTTCGTCAAAAGCAAAGAAATATTTCGTCATTCTATTATTTAAAAAAAAACTCAACTCACAGTGTCTAAGGTATTTAATTTTTCTAATAATCACTTGGGCACCATATAGGTAAATCAAAATCACCCAAACAACACCAGGGCAGATAGAGCAGAGAGATAAGCTACACTCATGACTAAAGCTATATTCGAACCCGAGATTTTCTTGGCACAAGGCCAACAACTTGACCACCACACAGCCTGTCCGACCATATAGCTAGTCTTCATCCTGGTTTTCTCATTCTAGTTAATAATCTATTGCACTACGATGAGGTTTCGAGTTGAGGAAGCATTTTCGTCATCTGTTTGAGAGTTCGTGTTTCGTCACAAATCACATGATTTCGTGACGAAATGATTCTCAAAAGTAACCAAATGCAGCTCAAGGAGTGCTGAATCATCAAAATTGAGTTTTATTTCTGGGAGTGCATAACGCGCTAAAGAAAATAGTTCGCCAGTGTTGGACTGTCGTCTTCACCTCATGCTAACCTTTACTATTACTCACCTTTATGTAAACGATTGGTATTTTTTTTTTTTTAAAGTTTTCCAAATTTATCATCAGAACAAATCAAAGATGGTAAAATAATTTCCCTTCGATATTTAAAAATAAATAAATTTGGTGGAAAATATACTTCCCACGTCATTATAAAGGGTTACGAGTCGAAATAGATATATCTGTTAATTTAAAATAAAAGTGAAATATTCATGTATGACTAAACTATATTTTGAATTTCTAAAAGTCTTGCCTAAAATATTTTTTTTTAATTTTATGAAAACAAATCAAACAAATAATGTCGACGAATTATTCTTTTACAATGCAAAGTGTTTTTGTTCACTGTTTTTTATAAGTTGCTCATGTTTCTGTTAGCAATTTCAACACCAAGAGATTAGAAGATTAATGTCTTTGGAAGTGAAATTGTTCTTTTTTAACTATTAAGTAATCAGATTAGGATGATAAGGCTTTTCTTTTTGTGAAACAATAAACTTTAGAGCAGGAACAAAGGAGATCAAAACCCTTGTTTTCTTCTTTTCTTGTTAGTTTTTTTTGGTGTTTTGGTTGAGGCGATGATGTGTGAATACCAATGTACATGTACTACATAAAACATAGTAAACACAATCTTGTGTTGGTAATATTCAGCGGCTCTGTTTCCTATTGTGTAAAATATACCCGCTAAGTGACAATCGGCATGTGTTGCATTATGTTTGGAGGATTATCAGACTTCATTGTCATACAATAAAAATAACTTTGTAAAAGTGTTGTTTCTCTTCGGGAAATCTGAAACAATATACTTTTTTTTATGGTAAAAAGAATGAGGAGTAACCATTGTCGCTGTTTTTTAAATCTTTTTTCCAGACTAGCGAAACTAATGAATCCTACAACTTAAAATTACAGTTTCGTTACTATTTTTTTTATATGTTTCCCACACCCTTAATTTTTTTTCTTTCTCATTCTTCCCCATTTGGATATTTACAAGAAATGCTTTTCGATTTGGTTGATGTCATTGAAGCAATCAGAATGACCTTAATAGAGCGGTAATCGGTTTGTATTTGTGGCACACTCCGTTTAATTCACGGTTAGTTGCGCAAACTACGTCACTTATACGACCATGAGTCATCAAGCATGAGAAATAAAAGACTCTATGAATCTTATTCTTTTTTTTTCCCATTTAAAATGAATATGGTTATTTTTGAATTATTAAACTTTAGATTGCCTATAATAAAAAAAATGAGTTTATTTATATGCGTCTCGTATAACTTCAGAACCTTTTGTATTAACCTTCGATCCTAAAAGTCGGTCTCAATTTTCAATTAGATCATTCAGGGAAGATGGAATTTTCTCATTGGTTTAGCATTAGGTATTGTTAAAATATTTCAAATATTTAAAAGATCCCGTTTGCCAGCTTGCAACTCTGTTTAATCAAAAAATGAGTTTTTTCATTAGCTTTAATATTTATTTATGTTTTATATGTTATTTCTGGCAAGATCAATGATCAATGTGAACAGCATGTGAGGGCTAAGACATCGAAAGATTATAATAACGCTCTTAAAACGTGTTTATTTTGCTTGCAATTGGGTATACTATAGCCTACGTCACATGTTGCGTTATTCCTACTAAATTTAACCCATGAACGGCATTTTCTGCGAGCCTAACTTCAAGCCACAAATAAACAAACGAAGTGTTTGATCGTTTAAATAGCTGCTCGCCAGATTTTATTGCATTATAAAGAAAAGTAATTGATATTCGATTTTTGATTAATAATTGATTTATGTGGATAGTGGCATAGAATTTAGCATTGCGTCATGGTAAATGTTATTCCTACTAAGTGGAAGTAGTTGTGTTTTTTTTTTATATTATACCCAATTGCGCTTTTAAAACGTGTTTCTATAATTTCAATTAATTTAATAATTTTAAATTATAAACAATAATAAAGTTAGGTATTAACCGATCAAAATTATTGGAGAAAGGATTCGTTCCTTTTTAAGAGCCGCAGAAATTTGCCCTACCATTGTTGAAGGCAATGGGCACTGCTATTATGGTAATTGATGCTATTTCAATCGGTACGAAAGTGCCTACTATAGACACTCTAGTAATGGGTTTCTCACAGTCCTCTGAAAGGGATAAATACCGAGGAAATTGCGTAAATTTTAGTAAATTTTGACAATTATTAGTTGGTCTACAGCAACAGCACTATGCTAAATGATACTGAATCTTTATTTTGATAGGATGAGCTTTTAAAACGGTGGTTTGTATAGTATAATAATGTATAATAACCATAAAAGAGATAAATACAGTCAATTCGCTATAACTCAAAGTACGATAACTCGAATATTACTATAACTCGATTTTTTTATGAGGTCCCGACCCTTTTATCTTCAATTTCATGCTAATTATTCTCGATTATTCGAATTTTACTCCCTTTAACTCGATTTTTTTTGTTGGATCTTTTAAAGCAAGAAAAAAAAACCTAGGAGCTGATATCTTGCCCCTTCCTCTGCAAAACACACACAATGTCTTTCGCACTCTTCATGGAGAAGCTAAAGCTGTCCCTCTTGAAGTATGTGAACAGTGGTTAAATGAAACCTTACCAAATTTACTTCAAGGATACAGTTAAAATGATGTTTTCAATATTGATGAAATGGGTTTATTTTTTAAATGTCTTCCAAATTAGACTATGATGTTTAAGGATGAAAACTGCTCAGGGGGTAAAATGAGCAAGGAACGTTTGACTGTCATAGTTGGAGGAAATGCGTCTGGGACAGAGAAATTGCCCTTACTTGTTATCGGAAAATACCGAAATCCCCGATGTTTCAAGAGTGTAAAAACGTATCCTGTGGATTACAAGTCTAACAAAAAGTTTTGGATGACATCAGTTTTATTTGAAGACTATGTAAGAAAATTGGATCTGAAATTCTTCGCTAAAAAGAGAAAAGTGATACTCTTTATGGATAAATGCGCAGCGCATAGTGATCTACCTAATTTGAAAGCAGTAAACTTGTAGTTTCTTCCGCCAAACACAACAGCAAAGTTGCAGCCGATGGACCAGGGTATCATAAAGTGCTTCAAACAGTCTTATCGTAAATGCCTTGTCATAAAAATGATCTTAAATATTGTAAGCATTTAGAAGATTTGTAATTAATAAGCATTAATTAAATAATCCGACAATATTTTGTAAGTCCAAAACCGAAACTAACGGTAAGTCGAACTTCCGATATGTCGAAGTTTTTCGTCAGTCCTATCAGATTCGAGTTATCGCGAATTCACTGTAATAATGAATTTTTAAAAAAAAATGGGAATTATTTTAGCTTAATATGTCGGTTTAAGTCTTTCCGTTTTGTACGGGATTTCATAGTGTTGATAAATACTGATTATGTATAATTTACTTTTTATATCCCATGCAAAAGACGAGAATTAAGATAACCTGGATATCTATACGCATATGCCACACATACATATTGAAAATTTCAAGCATCAAGCATTAAAAATTATCAAATATACACGCTGAAAAATGACAAATGCAGTTTGAAAAGTTCTAAATATTCATCTTCCGAATTTTTAGGAATCTATTCATAAAATACGAGATTAATTTTATACTGCCCTTTACAGATTGTTATTTTTTTTTTCGTTAAAAAAGATTTTCAGACCTTTTTTTTTTGTTGAATAAAATCAAGCATATATACTTTTAATAGCACGCCTTTATTAATTTATTTTAATTATATTCAACAAAAGGAAAATTTTAATCTCACACAAGATAAAAATGTTAATTCAATTTTTTTTATTTAAATCATTTTAAAGAATTTGTCACATATATTGTTCCCAAACATTTTCTGACACAATCCTGTAGCATTCTTTCACGATTTAAAGGAAATAATAGAATCAAAATTCTGTTTAACCAAATTCCATTTAATTTGCCGAATTAAATAGAGTAAAATTGAATATAATTTTGGATACCGAGGTTATTTTAGAACAACTTCATCTCATAAATTTAAGTAAACAAAAGAATTGTGTTTCAAATTACGTATGATTTTTATTTATCTTTACATTTTGCTCTAAATTCGCGATAAATTAATTGAATACAAAGTATAATGGCACAGTAATCTAAATTGGTTATGTTATGTCCCTCCAAACATTACCGGTACTATGTTAGCTAGGTAGAATGATTAAACGGGGTTACAAACTAAGTCTAACTTTAAAAAAATATATCATTGGAACTTGCTTAACGTAAAGCCCAATCATGAAAGGATTTTATTTATTCGTAACATGGATTTTTTTCTTTTGAAGTTTTAAAAAAATATTAAATACCAGTTGGATACGTGCATTGTGGTGCAATATTCGTTGGATATAAGCATTGTGGGGAAATATTCTACGCAACTTTTGAAAATATTCATCCAATTTATATAAAGAACAATAATAGTCAACGACGGAATAACAAGCAAATTATTTAGCCGCAAGAAAAGAAGCAAAATCTGTAATTTTACCAGATGTTTTAACTTAATTTAATTTCGATCATTCCAAGAAACATTTATTAGAGGTTTGAAATGAATTTCGTGAAGTATGAAAAGAGAGAAATTTAAATCAAATCGAATTTTCGATTATCATCAGAACGTGTAATGAAATTTCATTACAATCTCAAATATCATGAGGTTTGCAAAAAATTGAGTCACTCAAAGGGGGGAAAAACGCATCTAAAACATAGGAAATCAAAATTTAAACAATCCTTTGTACTGGTTTTGATGTATATTCAGAGTGCATTTAAATTTGGAAGGGGATATAATTCATGACTTATTATAGTGTGAAATCATGTATACATAGACATCAATAGATAAAATTATTTTCATTTTTGATATGTTAACGATAATTTTTTCTCTGCTTATAATTCTCTCACACTTCTTGCAAATCTATATTAGAAATGATTTTGGTACACCATATGCGTTCCCAACTTGTATTTAGGCTAAACGGAGTTAAACATTGAAAATGTCTCACATTCCCGAAAAAGCTGTGCCTTGTTATAATATGTCATGTAACAATTGTGCTTAAATAATCGCTGTGTTATAGGTTAATACCGTAACTACTAATAAGATAATTAAATAAAGTGTTTTAAGTTATTTATTATTGATACTTAATAAGATTTATGTACCAGGTATATTTTTTAATCTCCCCCAAACAAGGCATAAATTTCGAACGTTGCTAACATTTTACAAGTTACGTAGGTTACAAAAATGTTTTTGTGGTATAGTGTATTTTAAAGATTCATTTTTTACGTTTCAAAAACGTAGTCGGTAAGGTTTTGATGGAAGCTGCAAAAAGTAGGACGAATCTCGAACGTTTTAGGTGCATTCAATAAAAGAATCTTCTGAAACTAATCAAACGTTTCAAAAAGTAACACATTTGTCATGTTTTGGTATCATTTGATATACTGGACGTCTGATATACTGGAGAAAACCTGAATGTTCCAGAGTTTGATTGGATTTGCTTAGAACTTGACCTAACCCAAACTAAGAGTTATTTAACATAATATGTGCCAGCTAAAAACCGAAATTCGTTATCACCAATTTGACCTTCAAGTGACCAATTAATAAAATTATAAATGTTTCTATTGCCCTCTTTCTCTCAAAAAAGGGTTAACTTTTAAACGCCGGAGAAAATGCCTGTAAACTACGTGTCTTTCATATGGATTAACACTTTTTAGCAAATTTTTAAGACTGCCGTGTTTCTGTAACTAGCGCCCTCTATTCCAATAATAAAAAGCGCACAATATGTCAATTTCAAGAAAAGTGTTCGTGATTAAAACGGTTAATAATCCTTGAAAAGTTACTCCGAAGCTGTTCGGCTCATAAAATTCCAAAAACCCCAGCCAAAATGGCAAATTTTGAAAAAATAAAATTTATAATTTTTTTTTAAATGCTTAATTTATTTGTCTGTTTCTAAAGATATTTTTTACGGCTAGATACATAGCTGGATGTTATATTATATATGCTTTTAACTTCTAATCCAAAGCAATTAAACTGTACAGAAAAAGTTGTTGTTGCTGTTTCTAATGTCACGTAAGCCTACTTGGTGAAACCGAGCAAATTTAAGGCAGAGTGTGCATTTCTTGTTTCTCAGTGGCGCCATCTATGGCCAAGAATTCGACTTCTGTCACACCCGTTTATAGGGCGGACCCATTCATACATCGATTCATTCATCCACAGATCGTAATGTTGACCAGAATCGGAGAACGATCGATCTCCAATCCAGTACCCCCAGAGGTATTGATTTGTTGTGGGAACATGGAGAACTTTTGCGACTAGACAGATTTAACGTGCATCAGTCACTTTACTACACGGGGAATCTTCGGTCGGCGGGGTTCGAACCCACGAACTCTCGGACATGGGCCCAACGCCCTACCGACCAGGCTATCCCGGCCCTTAAAAAGTTTCCCCTTGAACATTCGATCCAGTCTCTGTAGTTAGTAAACTAGGCTTTATTGTATTGATCCTCAATTTTATATTTCCCTACGAAAAGAAATTTGGAATTTAATTAACAAAATGATTTATTTGTTGTTATTATTTCTTCGTTTTTGTTATTTCTTTTAAAAGTATGTCTTTAAACAAAACTATATAGTTCTACATTTCAGTTTCTAGTGTTACTTTTATTCTAAAATTTTGCGGAAGGTAATTTTATTCATTTTGATTTGTATTTTGAATGTATAGTGTAGTTATAAAATTAAGTTTATTCATTTTATTTTAAATATCTGTCCGTAAAATTTTGCTATAACTATTTTGCTTTAAATGCAGTATGCTTTGAAAACGTTCTCACATTTTCCATTTCTATTTTTATAGGTAAGGTCCATTTGATTGAATATTTATAAGGAAAACAAAATAATTGGTAAGATAATTTTTTGCAGTATTGGATTCAAACATTGAGAAATTAATTACATTGCGTGATTGTATGCATGAATTATATTAAAATTTGTATGCATTGGTAAATAAAATACATCATGTCTGCGCTGAAAAATTCACTGCATTATGTAACGGTATGTGTTTAAAAAGGAAAAATTACATTAAAATAGGCATGCATGGAGAAATTGAATGTATTAAAGTATGCATTTTGCAATTAAAAGTGTTACCGTAAAACGGGGCGAGTCTACCCATTTTTTCAGTTTGTCAACTTTCAAGTGGTCAAAATTTTGTAAATATTAAAGAAAAAAAGGCTTTTAATAGGTGTTTCGGAATCGCTATTTATCCCTCTTTAAAGCTGTGAAATCGATTTTAGAAAATATTAACAGTTACGCTGTTACTGTATATTTTTATAGAACTGCTGACAAATCTCTCGTATGGGGCGAGTCTACCCATTCTACTAAAATGAATGTTAACATTGTAAATAATCAAATTTTAATATTAAATTGTTATTTTAGTTACTATATAGGATATTTATGAAGTAAAATTCATAACTTTATTATATATTCCATTTTTTTATTCATAAAATACCACAAATTGAGTATTTGATCGATTATCACATTTTGATCACAGTTTTGTTTTTATAATCATTAACATTACAAAATAACATTTTTTTCTGATTATTGTTGATAAAAATAAATTAAAATTAATATAAATTTACAATTAAATAATTAATAAATAATAATAATTAAAGACTATTGACAAAATCAAAATTCAAACATTGGGAATCATGAAAAATCCTTTTCCCATTCTTCTGGGAGGTAATAATAATTTATAAATAATAATTTATTTAACTTGCATTAAATAAAAAAAGTTAATTTTGTAATATAAAAATTGAAAAAATAGGTAAAATAAACATATTTTATATTTACATTTATATTTAACCTATAAATTTTCTTATTAATGATAAATTTATCAATGCAGAATTAAAATAATATACTCAAATTCATTTAATATGACTTAATTTTAATATAAACAAAGTTCTAAATTATATTATTATGCTTTATTAAAACTAAATACGAATGGGTAGACTCGTCCCGCGAATTCTGGCTTTTTGTTTACAGCAGCAAAACTTACATTCTTTTTGGTTTTTTTCATATAAAATTAATGTAATCTTAGTCTTAGATAAGTTTATCACTTAACCAAAGTGAAAATAGTAATAATAATAATATACTTACGGAGCACCAACTAAAAGTTTGCTGATTTTCAATACAAATCTCTCAAAAGACGTTTGAACAGGTCGGTTAAAAAGACACCAAATAAATAAAAACGGATCAAACTACTACAGCGCCATCTTCCTTAGAGTCTGAACTAAGTCCTCCGTCGGTTAAAAAAATTTTATTTGCAATTTAAAATAGCGAAAATTAAATAAAACTAAAATGGGTAAACTCGCCCCTGGATGGGTAGACTCGCCCCGGTTTACGGTATGTCAAATTATGTAGAAGAAAAATTGATTGCATTGGGTGTAAGTTCATCGAATTTTTGTTAATGGTACTCACATTGAGTAAAATTATTATTACTGCAACAGAAACCAATTTTTTTTAAAAATTGTTTTATCCTTCTGTAAAACAACACTTTCTCCCTGATACATTTAATTAAAATTCAGTATTTTATCACAGGTATCTTTTGTACCTGTCGAAACAAAGTCCGAAATATGACCGAGTAAAAAGTTATTGAAAGGTTAATTTTTATCATTTTATGTTTATTAGTTCAGATATTAATCAGTAGTATTTGAAATTTATGAAACTTAGCCGAGGATAAATTTCTACAAGTGTGTTTTTTTTATGTGTTTTGTTACGTATCTTTATTTTAATTGGTAACAGCTATTTCATTAATACGTCAATATATAATTTTCTATTTAATTCACGTGAGTAAAAAAATCAAGGTAAAGCTTGCTTCTACTCATGATTATTTTTCGATTGTCTTTCATTTCATTCCTCCTAAGTCCTTTCCTTCTACTAAAATTTTCATTCTTCATTCATGGCTTAACACTTTTTAGCAATTAATGTTCTATTGCTTGTAACAGTTACTCATAACTGTTTTGTTCATATTTAACCATCTAGGTCAACTATGAAAATCGCGCAAAATATCAATAAGCTACAGTTATGGAAAATGATAAGCGTGTTTTTTATTATTCCAAAAACTTTAGGCTGCATTGGTAGGGTTTATAAGAATGCAAAGGTCGATAATCATTTATTTATTTTAATGATTTTCCTGTGAGTAAGAAAATCTCGCTAAATTCCAATATTTATGGTGACTGATGCACGTTAAATCTGTCGAGTCTCAAAGTCCTCCATGTTCCCATAACAAATCAATACCTCTGGGGGTACCGATCCAGAAGTTTCCTTGTCTTCTGGATTGGTTCAAAATTACAAGGCTACGGCGTTGAACATTTGTAGTCGTAAACCCAAAAATTGGGTCGACTGTTCAACGGCGGTCATAAAATAAAATAAAATTCCAATATTTTATGAAGTTTTTTAATTTTTTAAGAATATATATGCTATTATTTTAAACTCCAGAAAGTTTCTTTTCTTTGATAGTAAATGTTTAAAATTAATGCATTATTTGTTGTTCAAGGCAATCAAGCTAGCTTTTTTGTATTTATTTAGTGAAAAAGCTACGAAGAAAGACCTTTTATGCAAAAATAACATTTCTCATAGTTTTTATTAAAATAATTTACAAATCGATGTTATGAAATTAACATTTTTAAAGGACATAAGTAAACGTAAGCAGTTTCTATTGAAATTCGAAACAATGGATCGCGTCGTTCCCTTATCAAACTACGCCTTCGGATCAAAAGTTAGCGAAACTTATTCTACGTGGTGACACATACGCTGGAAAACAATATCAAAGATGTTCTTTCTGATTTTATCAACATCTGGCAATATATTTTATCAACTCTTTTATTCTTGTTATCATATTCTGAATTGGCTTAATTGTGTTGAAAAAACTTTACCCCGATGAAACAAATTAGCCAAATATTTATTGGTTACATTATGTTTAAGAATAACCGTTTGTTCGAAATTTATTTAATTTGAAAATGCTTTTTTTCATATTGAAGTTATTCTGTTTATTTATTAATATGTGAGGAGTTATTCGTCTTTAATCTTTTTTAATTTTACAACCGGATAAGCAAGATTTGAGTTTTCTACTTCTCGAGAACGGGAAAGTGTTTTGTATCGTACCCGGTGTTCTGTAAAGGCCACCCTTAATATGTATTTTAAAGTTCTCATCGAACACATTGGGTCGCAAATTAATGTTTAACTGATAAAAAAGCAAACAGGATTCGAAATTTTACAAACTAAGTTTTTAAGAATCAAAGAGATTAGAAAAACTTTCAACATCCAAATAAACCTATTTTGATGTTTGTTACATTTTTTACTGTAATTAGTTGAATATTGATAAAGTTTTTTTTTATTTATTTTTTCTTCGATTGAATATTAATTTGTACTACTTTTCACATTCCCAGATGTGAACAGAGCAAACATTAAAACTTCGTTAAAACAATATCGCTTTAGCGTTTTTAGCTTTTCATTAACGCATAACAAAACAAAGAAATGATACATTTCAGTCTTATATCTATTTCACATAATTAATATAAATTTTTAATAATTATGTAATAAAATTAATATAAAGAAAATACTAATAGTGCAGCTCAACATATTTTTTAAAAAAAATTTCAAACTGCAGTATATGAAATATAACAACTATATTAGCAATGGCAAATAATGTTTATGGCAATTATTAAAAGTCAATCCCAAAACAATTCGGATTAACACTTCATTTGCTTGCAAAGATATAGTACTTGTCATCAAACAATATATATATATATATATATATATATATATATATATATATATATATATATATATATATATATATATATATATCTTATTCCGAATTCCTGCGCTGTGCAAATACTATACCGTAGTTAAATTCGGCAGATATCGCGATATAAATCGTTCATCAATCGATATATCGTTCATCACTTCACCCGATATGAAATCCAAGTTCAAATATAAAATCACTTGATACGATGGTAAACTTAATGATTGATATACTTTCTGAATTTTTTCGTAGAATTTGCGCAGGTTTCGATTTTAGCATAAAATTCCTATTAATGAATCATTATATTTTTTTTCTACTTTAAGGCAATAAACTCAATCGAAGAAAGTAGGAGTGAAATTTGGCTTCGAGATCGATCACTATAATTGTCGAGTAGGACGAACTGAAAGTAATTATATGACCGAACTATAAATCAAAATATTTTTATTAAAAAAGAAGAGTTGGAAAGAGATAGTGATTGAAACTTATTCTCCTTATTTGAAACTAAAAAAAAATATTTTTTTTTAACATGTGCCTCTTCTAAACTCTAACTCTTTTTTTTCTTTGATGTTTGAATTCCTTAAAAATGGTTATATTTCATAAATTTATTAAAATTTGAAAGACAAATATTCCGAGCCACCCAATGTTGAGATTTGACAAAACTTTTATTTACATCTTTTGAATAGCAAAGAGAATATATTGTTGTAAATCGAAAAAACAACGACTGTAACGATTTTTGAATAGTCTGTCATAGAAGCCGTTTGTTGAAAATAGTAATAAATATATACAAATCTAAATAGTAAATGTAAATATGTTTAAAGAAAACTTTTTACCACTTCTATAATAGCTGTTCATTTTTCAACTAAAAAAAATGAGTAATGTATGAAAGTTAAGCCGAAATCCTTTGAAACAGCTGAAAACAACAGAAATATATACACTTCAAAACAGTAGAAATCGATCAAGAATTTTTTATTGGAAGAATTTAGTAGATGAAAGTTCTTGGTGACCTAAAAAAATTGTTATTTCTAACGGCAAGAATGTGTTTTAATCTTTTTTTAACAATAAAACATTAATTTATTAAATTTCAGAGAGCACTGTATATGAAGATTTCAAGTGTTAAACTCTTTCAGTACTTTTGGAGTTGAATTTTTTTTTCCAAGTATTAGAAAAAAGAGACTAATAACATTAAAAGCAATTTAAAGCGTCAATATTGCAAATGCTGCTACGTTAACTGTTAATTAATAGATTTAATGCATGAAAAATAATAGAAAGGCATCTTTATATTATGTACGCGTCCACTTACTAAGATGTCTTACCGAACCTTCAGATATTCCTTTCTTCAATTGAAAAACTATCGTTTTATCTCATTTAGATACTCGTAATTGCTCTTTTAATTGTTATGAAAAGGCCGCGATTCGAATTTATGCTTAACAATTATAGATGACTAACAAATAACGTTAATATTCATCAGGTAATTAACAAAGTAGATTAAATTTCTCTTACAAAATGAAATTAATGAAAAAAATGTATTTGTTTCGGAAGCATAGATAAGATGGGTGTAATTAGAATTGCAATCGAAATGAAATTAGAGCACAGTAATGAAAGGCAGCCATACGTGCTATTATATCACAGGCAAAAAAAAAATTTATCTTTTTTTTTTTTTTTTTTTGAAGATAGGATTTGCGGAAACGTGATTTTCTTGACATAGTTTAGGTGCCGTGGAATGAAAACTTATTGTTACAAATGCAGCCCGTTGCAAAACACGGTCGGTGACTCTCTTATTATATTCATGACGCCAGCTGTTTTTATGACAAAAAATTCGCCATGTTGCCTCGCTAATTAAACAATGATATAACACTTTGTCACCTCTTGCATTGATTGTTAATCAAATGGAATTGTATATGTTTTGATTTTTTTTTAATGTTTTTCTAGCGGAATTATGCTGATCACACTATGAAATTTTTTATTTTTATTTTTTATTTAATAATCATGAACTTAAGGAATTTGATTTGTCATTCTAAAACAGTTTTCTCAAATTCCAATATAACCCTTATCGATTCCGTATGAAATGGAATGCTTAAAATTCTTAAAATTGCTTGTTATTTAAAACTATTGTTGTCCCTTATGAACAATGTTATATTTTAATAAAAAAAAGAGGAAAATTTCAAAGTAAATTAGGAATAAAGTCATTTTTTTTATTCTTTAAAAACTATCAATACCAATGGGAACTGGTTGAAATAAATATAAGCATTTAATCGTTTTAAATATCAAAAGATCCTTCATAAGAAAACAACGTAAATAAATTATCTTATAGTCTTTATGATAATAAACTGTGGCAATTTTTCATATAAATACATAAGTATAAATTACATTATTATACATTCGTATATTGATTTATCAGTAAATGTGAAAAAAATGATTAGTTGGCAATCTAATGCTATATTGAACGCATAGCAATACAACATCATACTGTCTAACAAATAACGCGTTCCAGTGCGTTCATATTAACCCTTCAGGATTGAAAGAAGATCTTTCCTAGGCCCTAGTTTTTACGAATTAAAGAATATATACTAATCACGTCCTTGTGACCTTGGGCTGCTAGAGTCAGAAAGGATAATTTCATATATAATTCTGTGGGTAATATGTAATCTTGGTCCTGAAGATGTTACTATAGAATTTTATGTTTACATTTGGACTAAAGATTTGTATCATTCATAAATTTATTTTCTCGCGTAAAAATGATTTCAGTATTTGAAGTTCCATCTTTAAAAATTGAGCTAATTAAAATGTAATTCGCATGAAATATCTTCCACGTTGCTTTATTTGCATCTAAAACAAAATGGCGAAAAATCACTTATACTGATTAGATACTGAAAATGTTCGAGGTATCTTGAAGGAATTGCGTTCCGTAAATTTAACGCCCCTTTACTTGTATTTATATATTGACGAAATCCGAAATCAATGCGATTCTGCAATCAGTTAGCAAACTTCGTCTCACTGATCTAGAACGAAACGTCTGATCGATTACAAAATGTTTATAACATGTTATACAATACAATACAATATCCCACTATATTAAGCAATATTTTACTTAAAAGGTCCTTATTTACATTTTTTGCAATAACAATTTTTCAATACGCAAGATGAAAAAAAAAAAAAGTCTTTGAGCATAAAGACAATGTGCAATGTTAAATGCAATTAATTTTATTTTAAGTCATTATTTGTATTCATAAATTACTCACATGACGTCTACACAAATGTCCGAGTTACGTAGAAAAAATTTAATGCTCATAATAGAAACAAAACAATTTTGAATATTAGCAGAAATATAAATTACACAAAGCATTATTTTGTTTTAATTTTTTTTTAACATTTCATGTACTATATAATTACTTTAAGTCTATATTTGCATTTTGATTCCAACTGTTACTTGAACGAAATCTTCACAACAGTCGATATTACGTGGAAAACACGCTGAAGAAAATCAAGTGATTTTAGACGTAGTTGTGAAACTAAAGAATATGAATTGTATCCAAGATTTATTTCAAAAATATTCGATTTTTATTCACATTCGTAAATTACTTGGACGAGGCCGAGACACTCGAAAAAAATCTAAACATGTATAACGAAAACAAAATGACTTTGAACACCACAGGGAACATGAATTACCACAAACTTTATTTTACGTTAATGGGATTTATTTACATTTATGTAAGGCTCCCAAATTACTGGATGAGGTTTGAAAATTTTTTTTATAGCTTTCCCGTTAATTTTTCGAGCTACACCTATGTTTACAAACATTCTTTTCTACGCTGAAAGGATTTTTAACATTCCATTTAGAATGCAAGTGAAGTAACTGAAGATGTCCCTACGTCAGTCAACATTAACCTTCTTACTTTTTCAGTGCTAATTTGATTTTGAAATAAACAAATAAGCAGCCTGATCCAAGGTAAGCAAGACATCAGGTGCGCTGAACTGGTCTTCTAAGGCATTATGTCAGCAGGCCTACGCAGATATGAAATCTTAATGTCCACTAGTTAGCTTACCAAACGTAGTTGACCTCGCTATGCGCCATTAAAATATGCCTATGTGGGTCGAATATCTAATTCTTTCTTGCTGAGTTGCTTGCTGAACTCGAGATGAAAAGAACATTACTGCTTTCTTAATGTTCCAGAAGCTTTTGTTATTACAACAATCGCTTGATGGAAGATACCAGGGAATAGACCACCCGCAGTTAACGCCAATGGTTGATTGACTTAAAACAAAAAAAGATTGTAGAAAAGAATAGTTCATATGAAGTTGTAAAAAAGTTATTTAGCGCCTTATATTATGTCCTTGAACTCTAATCTTCAGGTGTGTTTCTACTTTCAATGTTAGAAGAACACTTTCAGCATAACATTGCGTTCCCTTTTAATAAAACTTTTGCTTTGCTTTAAGCTCACATAGAATGAAATATTTCCTTTTGGGTGAATATGCATTTTTATAATATTTGACATAATTTTAAACTTTTTAATTATTTAATATGGAAATTAAATATTATTTTAATTAAAATGTAGTTTATTACTTTTAAGGAGGTATTTTTATTTAATGTTAGTAATTATTATTTCATTATAATTTTTATCAAATTATTATGAATATCGTAAAATGCGTCACGTATTATTATCTGATATGCTAATTTTAAATAATAAATTTTAATATCTTATTTCAACACATTTCTAATTACAGTTCGCTGAAAAAAATAGCTTGGTGTTGTAAATAAGATTTTATTTAATAAGATTTTATTTTAGTGTAAAATTGATAAAAGTTAAAAATCGTATTTTTCTCAGTATGGTGGAAAGCTTTCGGCAAAATAACAAAAATATCCTCTTTTACAGTTAGATAAAGTTAAATAATTGTAAATCTTAGGGGAAAAAAATCTTACTGATATTTTAAGAATTTTGAAAACATCAACTTTAGATGCATAGCAATGATAGGAATCTGTTTGGAATACACATTGTCATTATAAAGCGCCTTTTTAAAGATATATAAGTTTAAAAAAATGTCTCATTTATAAAGCTTTTTGAGTCAAACTTTGCCTTTTGAACAAAATCTAATTTCTGAAGGTGGTAAAATGTTGTTTCTCAGTGTTAGCATATTAAATTTAAACTAGAGGGCTGCGCCCCCTGCTCGCTGACGCTCGCCAACCCCCGAAAATTGCTACGCAATCTTACATAGTTTTGCTTCGCAAACCAAGTTCGCTTCGCTCACCAAAAACTTAGGTACATTGCAAATGCACAAAATTCTAAGAATTCAAAACAATCATTCAAATCCATAAAAAAACTTTTTTTTAAAAAAAGTAAATTTTTTTAGTAAATACTAAGTCATAAAATAAATTTGAATTCAAATAAATGACATGCAATTTGTTAAACCTATTAGAAATGTGCTATAGTACAATTCGTGATATAAATCAAAAATCGTCAAATAAATTCGTAATATATAAAAATTCGTGAAAAAAAAAGCGCTTTTGACAAAATACTAAAATAGAGATCTTTCGACAAAGGCTACTCACTTCTGCCTAGCTTTATAGTATGAGATTGCCGCAGCTGATGCTCTCTGGTTATTTCCGTTTCCGTTTTTAAAAGCGCTATATGTTGAGTCACCTCAGCTAGATTTGGCATGTGACATTTTTAGAGGCAATCATTGGTCGATTTTCCCGCGTTGCCATTCGGGGAGTTGTAATGAGGCTTTTTTTGTCGAAGTGTAAGAGAAATAGTAACGTAAACAAAACAAAGTAAACGTTGCCACCGGCGGAAAGGAACTACAGCCAAAATTTGGGAACCACGTAAGAGAATTATATATATTAGATGATGAACTCATGATTATAAACGAAAACAATTTAATAACTAAACAAGATTCATAATTCAAATAATTGCAGCATGGATGGCTTTACTTAGCTTACAGTTTAAATCAAATCATTCAAATAGTTAATACTATAAAAGTTTAATTTCGATAGTGTCTTCAACGTCATCAGATAAGTTTTTAAATGGCCAAAGTTTCTTCTTACACATTTTTTCACATTATCGGATACTTTTTTCCAATTAGCTTTTCAATTGAATTCTATGAGTTAGTAATCCTCAACAGGTTTTCAATGAAGTTAGTCAGTTTTTCCTATTCTATTTATTGACTCTGAGCATTTTTAAAAAACTAATAAGTATCAAGTTCCTAATTAAATGAGAGTGAAATATATATCATCCAAAATTTCCGTAAGGCAACTACTGTATCAGAGCTAAAACTAATGTAATGAGCATGTTAAATACCTCAGAGTCATGTCTTTGATTTGACATTTTATTTAAACGTTTCTGCAAATGATATTGTTTGTTGAAAATTGTGTCAACGATTTTATCTGGTCACTTTCTCCTTAAAATGGCCTTGGCATGCTCTTGCAAACAAAAACTTCAGAACAATAGAATAGAATTTCTTTTAACCGCTTCAATAGCTGTTCGGATATCTTAGGAGCTCATGTGCTCATTAAAGCGTGCGTCGTTACTGCTACTGTTTTACCGAATTTAGAATATCTTTTGATACGTTAACTTCGAAACGTTCCTCCAAGACACACCGTTATTATCAAGCTTGATGGCTTTTCCAGTTCCTTTTCATTTTTTTCTTTTGTCATAAGATATGTGTCAAGGATTTCACACAATTTTTATCAATGGTTTAAAATTAACAAGTTGTGGAAAAGTCGGCAAAACGCTGCAACATAAAAAATTATTATTATTAAACTACTTCTACTATTTATGCAAGTTACAAATTTATTACGTGTCCAAGAATATGTGAAAACTTGTTTTATAATTAAATGCCGAAGGATTCGAACAATTAAAATCACTTATATGGTCTTGTGGAGAAATATTAGGAACACTAAACCTTCATTTTTATTTACGTTGAATTATTTACGTTTATTGATTGTTATTCAGTGCATACATTAATTAAAGAAATTTAAACTAAAGATTTTTGTAACCAATAGTTAAAGTAGAAGTTAGTTTTCATTTAATAATTATGTTTTGCTATACAGAATTTTAACTCTAAGCGATAATTTTAGAGCGTACGCGTATTTGATTGATGAACTGCTTACAAATGCATGTTTTTGTTTTTCGTATTATAACCAACAATGTTACTAATCCGGCAATGCATAGTAACTATTTTTAGCTTTTAATGTGACACGGTGTAAAGCTTTTGCACCAGCTATTACCTAAATTATTAGTTTTAGTGTATACGTAAATATCGAAATATATCTATTGAATTCGATTTTTTTTATGGCTTAAAAAAGTTATATTTCCCCTTTTAACAAAAATTTGGACAAAATAGAATGTCAACATTTAGTTTTCTTTGGTTTTCATTAAAGTTAATGTAGCAGTTAATAAGTCATTAAATTGTTTAATAATGTAGATAATTTTCGTGGCATATTTGGAGAAATATCAACAAAAAACTGCAGTTTAAGTAATTGTTTTCTGCAATACATAAAATACATGTCCGATTCTGTTAAGTCTGAAGTTCTTGATTTTTAAATGTATACTTATTATTTTAGGGATGTAATTTACACGTCCGCTTTCCTTCAAAAGGCATTTTTACTAATTTTGTTTTCTTTAGTTTTTAAGATGTTATAATTTTTTTTAAAATTTTCATTTGCGTACTACTGCAATGGCAGGGAAAAAAACCTCGATGAATTCTTCTGATAAATTCAATATTTTCGAACAGCGACATAAAATTACAAAGATTTACACGATTTAGTTTTGAAGTCTGATTGCTTAGACATAAACTTTTATGTTTTACTCTTTTTTTTTTTGTATGCCACTGCGATTGCAGCGCGAAAGTTCTAAGGAATTATTCTAATTTAGGTTTTTCAGAAAAATTAATTCAGTACCGGAAAGTGGTCCTCAGACTCCGAGGTTTGTTGAAGTCCTCATTGTTGCCACTCTTAAATAATATATGATTGAACGCTGCTTGTATGAGTTGTATTAATAAAACATAGTTATGCTTAGTAGACTGTGTAATCTCTGAAGGAACAGAACAGAGAATTATTTACTTTTCAAACTTGGCGGAAAAAACTAAACGGAAATTAGGAAAGAGTATCACATGAAGAAAAACTTATTATTTTCCACATTTAGACGCTTGAATGAGTTCTTAGCGGAGCATGACAGAAAAATTCCGCTTATATATTTTTTTTTCTAATATCTTGGTCACACAAGATTATGGAAGAGACGGCCAAGAAGTCCATTTTCACAGATAAAGACGATTGATTTCTTAGCTTCAAAATCCTTTTGAATAACAGTACTTTTATCAGTTACTTTAAATGTTTGGAACAGTTCTGTTCGATGGACTGATATTCAAATGTTAGCTCAATAACAATGCTTTAGTTTTGAAATTGAAATATTCAAGAAGTATTTGTCAAAGTGGTACTTATCAATAATAGGAATCGTGTGTCTGTCTTTTTGAGTTGTCGCTAACACAAAAATAAGTTCCCATAACCGTTGTGTTCCGAATTTTAATATCGTTATGTTTCACCAAAATTATTGGTATTTAGCCAATAAAATATTGGTATTTACATTGGTATTAATATATTGGTCAATATTTCATTGGTCAATATTGTGTTATTATAAGCTTATGTCCAAAGCTTACTGGAAAAACTATCTAGGAGACGCTTTCCCAACTTTAAATCACGGTAACGTTTTTATTCGTACAGATTTTAAGTTTCATATTAAATTTTTATTTGTCACATTTTTAAAATAAGTAAAATGAATAGGAGAACATCGCAGCAATTAGGTTATAACTTAACAAGAAAAAATATCCTTATTTTTTAATCCCAAAGTTTAATGGAATAGTATGCCTCAGTATGAAATATTTTCACCTATCAAAATCTATGAGTAAACGAGACTCAAATGAAAAAAGAAATGCATTCTTACTATTGCATTTACTAAAATATTTCTAAAAAGTTTTTTAGCTAATAAAAAATTAAACAGATTTAAAACATTTATTTTTCATGAATGTTAAATACTGTTTTCGAGTTGAACTTGAGAATAAGATATCGAACACTTTTTTTTTCTTTAACGGTAAAAATTTTTGTGAATTTTTAAATGTACTGTGCTCAAAAAACAAATGGACCATCCTAAATACCTAGGACTTAATCTTATTTGTTTAAGAGGGAGAACTCAAACCAGATAATTAATTGGTGCAGAGGATGTAATTAATTTAAGATATTAGGCACAAAAAACATATCTCTGAATAAACATACTTTTTTTCTCCCCGGATTCGTATTTTTGACCCTATAAATGTAGTGGGCAGCTGCAATCTGGGAATTATGATCCCAATAGTTTGATCAGGAGAGCGACACAAAGTTTAGACCCTATAATGCTAATTTTACTTTTTGCATATTTCGATGAATCTCGAGAACATTTAAGCAAGCAAATTAAAAACTTTTTTGCACACAATTATAAAATTCGTTTATCCAAAGATTATTCCATAAGAAAACTTTCAGTAAGCATTTTTTATTATTTTTTAATTTTATTTAATAATAGTCGAGAAACATTTGAATTGCAAGATATAAAATTTTCGTATCATTTTGAAGAATGAAACTTTACTCGGCAAAATACTAAGTTGTAGCGTAATCAGTCGAATAGTCCCTGAAAAATCTAATTTTAAATAAACAACTTTTTTAAATGGCATAGTTAAAAAATTAAGTAACAGGATGATTAGAAAATACGGATGTCTTTGCCAGTTATACTTGCAAAATGAAATATCCATCGTTATTTATAATCCAGTAGAGTTTCATGTGAATTTTTTTTGCTTGATAAATTTTATAATAAGGCAATCTTTTATTACTTTAAATTTTTTATTACTTATTGAAATGTCGTATTTTCCTATTCCAAATTATATGAAGTGAATAATCACGAGTTTGTGAGGGCAAATATTAAATGTTTTCTGTTGTATTTTATTTTATTTATTATTATTTTTTTTGCTAACTATGCTAAAGACAAATTTTGTGTCGTTAATGAGTTTTAAATTTATTATAAACGCTTAAGGATTTGGCCTTTTAGATGTGTTGCCAATTGCTTTGGGCTTTACTTCATTAACTCTTAGGATTAGTTCTTAAGTTTTCATTCGTTTGCAATATTTCCTTCATTCAGTGCAATTAGACATGCACTGTCAACTTTTTTTCTTGACCAGTCAAACGAGAATTTTATTAATACTAAAGTCTTTATTTTTGAAATTTAAATGGCATTGTATACTGCTGGAAATGTTCAATTGTTTTTCGTTAGCATTATAAATAAACGAAATTCGTCAGTTTGCAACGATAAATCGAAACTTATATTTTTTTTCCCGCACGTTTGGAGGTAAATTTCGGACAGAAACATTTAATAAAAATCTTGCACATTTTAAATGTTTTAGATTCTTTAAATTATTTGTATTTTCCTAATGCTATGCTTGCTTTTCTACGTTATTTATTTTAAATAATTTCTTTTTAAATTGAAGTTTTGGAATAAATAAGCAACCATTAAAACCATATTGCAATGGACATTTTTAGATTTCAATTATAAATTGTTAAAAAGATTTTTTTAATTATCAACGAAAAAGCCCAGAAGTTTTTGGGATGTTATATAAGATTCTTTCTCAGTTTAGAACCCCAACATTGACGACTCGGGTATTTGAATAGAAGTGTCTTAGTTTAAATAAATATTTCAACAGATATTAAATTAAATTAAAAAAAATCAAAATTTATTAGCAAATTACAATAATTTACAATATAATTTTCAGGCTTGGATTTACTATGCATCATTGTGGAGTTTGGTTAGAAATCATCCATTTTATTTTCAAATCCAACGTTCTTTTTTTAACCCTAACCTTTATTTTTAATTGAGTGTTGAATGAGGTAATCCACAAAACGGAAGCCATTAACCTTTTTTTTATTATGTTGGGCAGGGCTGGATATTGAATTTGCAACGAATTTTGACGATTCCTTATCTCGCTTTATAACGTTGCTTTACTTATGAATGGCATCTTACACTTAAGGTGATAAAAACTGATTTAATTCAGCACTGTCTGATTTAAAAAAAATCTTTTTCTGGTCGCACTGTTCTTAATGTACATTGTCTGACGGCTAATTGTTAAAAAGGTAGTAAATGCTTTCTTTTGCCTTGTTACTACCCATTTTTCTACTTGTTAAATAAAGCACAATGTATTTTGTGTTACTAAATAAATAAAGTATAATGCATATAAAGTAAAATAATTAAAGTATAATGTACGCTTGTCATTACTTGCGAGTGGGCTTTAATATAATTCTTACCAGTTTAAAAAGAAATAGTTGCACAAAATTAAAAGAAAAATTGTTTGCAAAACCCACATTTATTTATGTAAATACGTATTTTTTATGTTTATTTATTAATTTTTTTAAAAAAAACTCAGCTTTAATAGTTCTCTAGAAACCTCAATAATCCTTCACTACAGGTTTAAAAACGGCTTTTATTTCATAATAATTTATTTACGTTGTTAATATTTTAATTAAACTGAAATATTTTTTAAAACACATTATAAATTTCACGAGACCTTTTTTTATTTTAAATCAGCCACTTAGACAAAGGTTCCTCTCTGAATTCGGAATCTTGGTAAATCAGGGCTCTTTGCTAAATAAGTTCGACTGACTCTCACTAAGTGGGATAAGTTGTAAAAAAAATAACTAGTTACAATCTGATTATTGGGCTTAACTTCTCTTCTATACGCAGGACAGAAAAGTAAATGTTTTTTCAAGGTCAAAATTATATGAAGCTTGCAAATTATTTCGTAATATATTCGGTAAATATTTGATGTTCGTGATGCACAATTTATTCTTTATACGGAATATATATTTTGGCTCGATTCTTTATTGGAAACATAAAAAAAAACAGATAATCAAATATAGATATCCAAAGTCTGTCAATATATATATGCATTGTTCTTAAGCAGCCGTGATTTTGAATTTTCACGAAAACTAAATTCTTTTGCATTATTGGATAAAAAAAAAGAACTATCTTCTCTATTGTGTTAGTTTCCTCATTCTCGAATCAACAAAAACTGTCAAAAAAGCTTCCTCAAAAAGGATTTTACGAACAATAGTGAAGCATATCTAGCAAGAAATCATGCGTAAAACTGACTATTTATGATCACTTTTTAAAGGCCAACCTCAGCGCTTGTTAACGCATCTCGCCAAGTTAAAAGAACGTTTACTGCACTGTTGATGTGCATTTCCCACTAAACTAACTCTTCATTATGACTGATACTATTTATAAAACGCCATTAATGCGTGTTAGCGTCAAAGTATACACTTAAGACTGGTTTTCAATAGATTTTGATCATTAACTGAGAAACATTGAACTGAATGTCCATAACCATATTTGGCATTTGTGAACAAAATTATGCAGTAGGAGAGAGTGGGGTCAATTGTAACAGGGTACGATTGTAACAGAGCAAAAATTTCGAGTTAAATTTGGTCTAAATTTGGTTCCTAGGTGGCGCACAAGGTGTATTTAATAAATCTACATGTACACCCCTGCTAGCAACCATTTTAATGTACTTTTGATAGAGTTACATCACAAAAGATATTTTCACGCCACGCAAGTACTTTTTTTTGGTATTAGATAATTATATTGTAACAAATTAATTTTGTTTAAACAAATAAAAATTATTAACCGAATATGTAAGTGGACACCTTAATTACCATTTCAATAAAAAAGAATTAGTTTTGTTTTTAACAATGTTTTTAACAAACAAGCAATGTTTTTAACAAACGAAGCTGAAATTGCGTCTTGGGGACGATTGTAACAGCTGAAAATAAATAATGCTATGTTTACAAACCATTACTTAACTCTTTAAGAACCACCAGTAGTTTCCTATATCATTTATATTATGTTGCATGTGCATTATTTTATTTGTCACCTTTCACAGCATAAATTAAAATTTTTAACCCCTTAAAGTTAAAAGTTTAACCCTTTAGGTCTCTGCTCATTATTATTTTCACTCCTAAAATATCACTACTATTTTGATCAATAAAAAATATATCACAACTATGATAATATGAATAATTAACTATGTTTTAGTTGAATTTATGAACTGTTACAATTGACCCCGTAAGTGGGGGCCATTGTAACAAATGCACGACTGTCAAAAATTGTTAATAACTAATATAATAACATTTAAAATAAGGTATTTATTTATTTTTCTAGTAGAGGATAGTCTACTTTACTCGTCTGTCAATTAATACTAATAATATATTGGATTTTTTGTTAGTTAAAAATAGTTAAGTAAAAAATGTTACAATTGACACCACTCTCCCCTACAGTTTTATTCAAATTGTGTAATGGCGTACTAAAATGGCGCGAAATTTATTTTTAAAAAAATACACAGGAACAAGACTGTATATACGAGGGTTGTAAATTAAATAGTGGCAACTTAACCTTGAAACTCACAAAAGGGCGCGCATGCGTAAATAGGGTATGGGTGCAGTGAGGTGGGGCTGTTGTCGATGTGTAGAGTGCAAAAAAAAGTCGATTTGCTGAGAAGGGTAGTAGTTGCGTGGCGTTAAAGTGAGGAGTTTCGGTTCCATCGCTCTAAAGCATGTTGTGAAAAGGCTTAATGACGAAAAAAGACGAGATGCTTGAACCCATCGTGCTACTGTCCTATATGGTAAAGCATTTGCTCCAAAGGCTTCCACTAATCCTCGATAGCATTCTGTTGCATTTTTGCCACGGGCAACCTCGATTGTAAGCCACGACCGCTGATCACCTTTTGAAAACATGCTTTAGAGCGATGGAAACGAAACTCCTCACTTTAACGCCACGCAACAACTACCCTTCTAAGCTAATCGACTTTTTTTTGCACTCTACACATCGACAACAGCCCCACCTCACAGCTCCCATATCTAATTTGCGCATGCCCGTCCTTCTGTGAGTTTAAAGGTTAAGTTGCCACTATTTAATTTACAACCCTCGTAGATATAACTATTAAAAAATATGCAAAGTTAAGCAATCTTCTGTTTACAAGAGATGCTCAATATTATGTTTATTCTTGTCTGCTATAATATAAGTGTGAAATATTGTTTTAACCATTGAAAGGAATGATTGCCTAGAAATGCTTCGGCACATGACGTGCTTTGTTATCTGAAAGCTCAGAGACAAATGTGATGGGATCATGGTATATCATGTATTTGAGTTATATCTCCAAGCTGTAGTTAAATAACAGTCACAAGAACTCGAGTCTGGGGATCTGGGAAGCCAAGTGTTTATGAAAATGATGAATGGGGTTTACAAAATTTTCATGAAATACTACTGTAAACTTTTTGAAACACGCAGCTCACAAATGCAAACTTTAATTCTTTTTAGACTTTTAGTTATATTATAAAATAACTTTTTTTTCTTTGTAGCAAAATACTTCGATTTGGTACAAATGTATATATATATATATATATATATATATATATATATATATATATATATATATATATATATATATATATATATATATATATATATATATATATATATATATATATATATATATATATATATATACAGTGAATTCGCGATAACTCGAATCTGATAGGACTGACGGAAAACTTCGACATATCAGAAGTTCGACTTACCGTTAGTTTAGATTTTGGACTTTCAAAATATTGTCGGATTATTTAATTAATGCTTATTAATTACAAATCTTCTAAATGCTTACAATATTTAAGATCATTTTTCTGACAAGCCATTTACGATAAGACTGTTTGAAGCACTTTATGATACCCTGGTCCATCGGCTGCAACTTTGCTGTTGTGTTTGGCGGGAGAAACTGCAAGTTTACTGCTTTCAAATTTGGTAGATCACTATGCGCTGTGCATTTATCCATAAAGAGTATCACTTTTCTTCTTTTAGCGAAGAATTTCCGATCCAATTTTCTTACATAGTCTTCAAATAAAACTGATGTCATCCAAAACTTTTTGTTAGACTTGTAATCCAAAGGATACGATTTTACATTCTTAAAACATCGGGGATTTCGGTATTTTCCGATAACAAGTAAGGGCAATTTCTCGGTCCCAGACGCATTTCCTTCAACTAGGACAGTCAAACGTTTCTTGCTCATTTTACCCCCTGAGCAGTTTTCATCCTTAAACATCATAGTCTTATTTAAAAGACATTTAAAAAATAAACCCATTTCATCAATATTGAAAACATCATTTTAACTGTATGCTTGAAGTAAATTTGGTAACGTTTCATTTAACCTCTGTTCAGATACTTCAAGAGAGACAGCTTTAGCTTCTCCATGAAGAGTGCAAAAGACATTGTGTGTGTGTTGCAAAGGAAGGTGCAAGATATCAGCTCCTAGGTTTTTTTTTCTTGCTTTAAAAGATCCAAAAAAAAAGTTAAAGGGAGTAAAATTCGAGTAATCGAGAATAATTAACATGAAATTGAAGATAAAAGGGTCGGGACCTCACAAAAAAAATCGAGTTATAGTAATATTCGAGTTATCGTACTTCGAGTTATAGCGAATTGACTGTATATGGTTATTTATTATAAGAAAAATAAAATCGTGAGATGAAATCTTGGTTAGAAAATCAAGTTGCGCAAATGAAGGACGAATTAAAAACGATAAAGACGGAAGTAAAACTAGAAATTGTAAAATTTTATCTGATTAATATTAAAAATAAGTGGTTTAATAATAAATGAACGAGATCGTGCAAGTTGCAAATGTCCTCGTTTATCTACTGTGATCTACTGCTATGAAATATGAAGAAAAGAGTTTGAGATTAAAAAAAGAGAACTAAATTTGAAAATATGAGGAAATTTTACTCCTAAACTAGCAGAAATGATGTTAAAATATTAAAAACTGTTTTTAATTTCTATGAACGAGTTAAATTTTTATCCAGTAGTCGAAAGTAGTGCGCTATAAATAGCGAAACTGCACGGTAAAATATTCCGGATCAAATTACGGTAAAAAGTACTGGCAACTTGGATGCATCATCTATAAAATCTATTCTACCGTAAAATCAAATTTTGTCATAAAATTTAATATCGTAATTTTCACAATTATACTTTTATAAGTATCCTAGTTTAGTAATTTAACAGTAAATATGACTGTAAGAATGGCCTTAAGTCAGATACGATATTTTCCACTGATTGTCGTTACTTTTTACCGTAATGTCATATGGAATTTTTTACAGTGTACTGTAGTCACTACATTTATTCGTTGTTTTTAGCTCAGAGCTCTGCGTTTTAAAATAGTAGTGTAGAATCGATTACTATCAACTAATTTAATTCAAGTTAAGAAAAGAAAAAAAAAACAAGGTTCAGATACAATGTGATTGGTGCAAATTTTACGAAGATCCGTAACAGAACGTGATGCGAATGACAGAGGCGATTAATTAGAATTACGTCTGACGCTAAGGAGGAGTAATTTTAGTATAATAACAATATATATTATAATAAATATATATAGATATTAAATTATTATTATTTGATTTGATTGTTTTTTTCATAAAGGGCTTTTTTCAGTGTGTGATCAAGTTTGAAAACTTGACACATTTTTTTTGTCGCGTGTACTTTGTCCGTTAATCGAAAGCTGTGTGTTTCAAAGTTGTATGCCTTCAAATTGAATATTAATTGAATTAATTACACATTTTAAAGTGAGAATATACAGTGCGCAAAGTAAATAACGGACCGCCCTGTATAACTTTTAATTTGATGTACGGATCTTCACGTTTTAGGACTTGATCTTAATGGTTTAAATTATTAATCTAACAATTAAGCATAGACAGTATTTTAAGTTACGAAATCAGACACAAAAATGCACTTTCTCTGAATAAACAATGCCCTTTTTTCGACAGATTCAGTTTTCTGACCTCCAAAATGAAGGAGGTAGCGGCAATCTGGGAAATGGGATGCCCATAGTTTGGTCAGGAGAGCGATTCAAAGTTTGGACCCTTTAATGTTAATTTTACTTTTTGTGCATTTCGCAATACCTGGAGGACTTTTTAAGCGAATTGAAATTTTTTTTGCATACAATTATAAAATTCGTTTGTCTAAAGATAAATCAATTCCATGAAGGAAAAAAAACTCTTGGTAAATACGTATTATTTTTTATTATTTTATTAAATTGACCAAAAAATTTCGAAAGGTATAAAATTTTTTGCATCATTTTGAAGAATGTAATTTTACATGGAAGAATACAAAATTTGACACAGAAAAATTTAAAATCCGTCGAGTAGTAACTGCAAAATTGAATTTTAAATATGCGACTTTCTTAAATTCTTCAAGATTTCGCTCAAATTTTGTATCTTTCCATATAAATTTATGTTCTTTAAAATGACTAAATGATAATTTGTATACTTTAAAACTCACAATATTTTCGACCGTTATTAAATAAAATAATAAATATTTAAAACAAACTATTTTTTGCATCGGTTTACCTATGGATAAACAAATTTTATAATTGTAGTAGAGATTTTTGAATTCGCCTAAAAAGTTCGAGATATGAACAAACACGCAAAGTAAAATTAACTTTATGGGTAAAGAGTTTGGAACTCTCTCCTGGTCTAACCATTGGGGTCATATTTCCGAGACTGCAGCTACTCCTTATATTTTGACGGTCAGAAATCCGTCTAAAAAAAGGTATGTTTATTTAGACCAGAGGTCGCCAAAGTGGTCTATATAGACCCCCAGGGGTCTATTTAACAAAAGCGGGGGTCGATCTGAGACAGGGGGGCGAATGGGGGTCGATCCGAATCGGAAGGGTCAATAGTGGGTCAAAAAAAAAAAAAAAAAACAGTTCTCAAAACGCAAATCGCACATACCTAATTAAGTATGAAAAATTTGAGAATTTTTTTTATAATTGACTCAATATCAGTTTCTTTATAAAACCTAAATTAACAAACGTATATTTATTGGGGTGAAACAAGTATTTACGTACCACCGCGCAGTGGCACGAACTCAGCGCAGTTTATAAGTCATATGCATATGTGCTCTTGTCCAAGTGTCACGTGTGACGAGCATTGACGTTACAAATGCAAGTATCAAACGCAGTTTCAGCTATCTTTGCAAACTGTGTTGAATATTTGCAGTGTCATTATTAAAACTTTTATAGTTTTGGATAATTAGTTATTGTTTCGATAAAACCATTCGCTTGGTTTAGATATCAATTTTAATTATCAATGCGCAAAAAAGAAGGTAAGCATTAATAATATGGATTAGTACAGCCCGCGACAAAACTATAGCACACTTTGTATTTTTTTTACGAAAAGTACAAAATTGACCAATTTTGACGAAAATTAAAATTGATCAATTTTGAACCCAATATAGCGAACCTTGTTAAAAAAAACAGGCACACCCATATTATTGATCAAGAAGCAGTAAATCTTTAGTTACTTTACTTATTATAGCTACATATATGCATAATTACTTATTATTTAATAATAAGGTATTTAAATTTCAATATTAATATATTTTTCATAAAACTATTGTTTCACAATGTACTATTACTTTAATAAATGTTTAAAATCATAAAATAAATGTACAAACACAGTATCTAATAGAGTTTTATTTTAATTAACAGAAAATTACTTTTGTGGGGGTCGATGGATATTTCGAAAAATTATATAGGGGTCGATAATCAAAAAAGTTTGGCGACCCCTGATTTAGAGAAAGTACGTTTTTGTGTCGATTTCATAACGTAACGCATCGTTTGCGCAAATTAATAAATATATTTGAGGTCACCCCTTTGATCCAGTAAGATTGAGTTCTATAACGTAAAGATTCAATCATTAGATCAAAAGTTATACAGGGTGGTCCGTTTTTTATTTTGCGCGCTATACACTTGTGAAATACTAAAAGAATGCGTGCATATTATTCTACTGGCCGAGAACATATTTTGCTTTTTAATTTTTTATGAACTTTTATTTTCTAGAGGACATAAAAGTGCATTATACCTTTAGCAATATTTCAAACATTTGATATATTTTTTTAAATATTCACTGTTTAGAAATGTATGAAATAATGAATATCAAAAGAACAAAATCGAGAAAAAAATGTGTAGAATAACAAACTGGCGCACATATATATCTTAATAATTACCCGTGTTTAAAAAAGCCAATTTATTACTTAAAACCAGCTTGAATATCAGTGCAAATTTAGTCCACATCCTAATAGAAAAAAAAACATTTCAAAAGTAGTTCGTAGTCATTACATTTTTTTTAACTGCAAAAACATGTAGTTTTCCCGACTACAGTTTACATCTGTTATAAATTTTCTCATAATATTAAAATGTTTTCAATAAATAGTATGTAAATAAATTTTTGCAAGTTACTTTATGCAAAGCGTTTATCTTTTCTTAAACATGCGTTTTAAAATAAAAAAAAACCTGCCTATCTCAAAACTTGCTGGTATTTGATAATTTCCTCGTCATTTTAGGATAATTATTTTCTGTAAAAATATGTACAAGGTGGAGTTAAGTGTGTTTTGTCGTTCTAAAGGTTAAACCAAGTGCGAAGAGATTTTAATTGTAAGTAAACGCCTGAAAACCTCGACCGTAACCAAGAATCATTGACGTCGGGGCGGAAGCAAAATTACTTAAAAACTAGAAAAAAAAACTTTTTTTCTTGGGAGTCAAGAAGGGATGCTTCGTTGATTCTTTGAAAGGCGGAACCCGAGATGATGATGAGCAAAAATGATGAAAGTATCGAAATACTTTATTTAACCGAGGGTGCGAAAATCTCAGAAGAAAATGATAATCCTGTGTACTTCTGGCAGACTGATGATAGGCTGTTAAAAAGTTATTGATTCTATTTACGCTATTGAAGTGTTAAATTCAGTTATGTACAATAACTAAGTACAATATGTGTACAATAATAATTAAAGTTAGGAAAAAAATATCGTGATTGTTATTACAAGAGCCCGGATTTTGATGACCTAAAAAATCTCAACTAATGCCCTTAAAAAGTGCAAAAAATGCCCTTAAAAAGGGCAAAAAATGCCCTTAAAAATGCAAAAATTGCGCAAAAAATGCCTTAAATAAAGTAAAAATATTGAATTAAAAAAATTTTTTGCTCTTAAAGATTATTATGAGTCATTTAAAAAATATAAGCAATGCAATACTTGTTCTACGTTCACTAAAGTTTGAAAAATGTGTTTTATATCCTAAAATAACAAAAAAAGGAAAATATATTGACACCAAAATATTTTTCTTTTGTATAGAAACTTTGATGGATATAACACCAAACTATTAGTAGCATAATATTACTAAATATCAGAATTGCATTGGATTATTAAATGTTTTTTGATAATTTGAAATGTAAACGAGCGTCTCTTGTCTGAAAGTAAATTTTCATTCCTGCAGAAACTTCTTTCAACGTCTACTGATGTTATAGGTGTGTACTTGAAAAAGACGGTCTCACTTACTGACAATTCTTCTTCAATTTGAAAAGATTTTGCTTCACCTGTTAATATCCTATAGATTTTCTTCATTGTTTGACAACCAGTGTAATAATGAAAATTGATAAAAAATAATAAAAATTGGAAAAAAATTAACGGAAAACTTTAAAAAATGCATTAAAATGCAAAATAAGCCCCAAAATTTAAAGAAAAATGCCCTATAAATCTTAAAAAATGCTCTAAAAGACAAACAATGTCCAAAAATGCAAGAAATGCAAAAAAATGCAAATGTCATCAAAATTCGGACCTTAGTTATTACGAATGACATGTTAATGATTATATCAACATTATGATTGATGAGATATTTGGACGACATGAAGGATGTGTTGTTCATCATATTGATGATATAATAATAATATCATAGTGATGATGACATTAGATGTTATAAAGATGATAGATACTAGATATCAACTAATATTTAAACGGAGTTTAAAATACATTGCTAAAAATTGAACATGGCGTACAGAAGAGAATCATATCGCTGCTTTATTTCTAATCAAATATACCCTTATCATAAATTTATATTTCATGACTTAGGCAACTTAGGTGATGATTACTTATGGTTACTAATAATGCGCCTCCTTTAAATTCGACACTCTCGATTTTCAAAACATTTTAAACTAAATTCAATTTCTTAAGGATACTTTCTGAGAAGTACCAATCCTAGTCCCTTGGGCCGGGAGAGCCTGGTTGGTAGGGCACTGGGCCCATGTCCAAGAGAACGTGGGTTCGATCCCCGCCGGCCAAAGACTCTCCGTGTAGTAAATGGTGACTGATGCACGTTAAATCTGTCGAGTCGCAAAGTCCTCCATGTTCCCATAACAAATCAATACCTCTGGGGGTACTGATCCAAGAGTTTCCTCGTCTTCTAGATTGGTTCAAAATTACAGGGCTACGGAGTGGAACATTGATAGTCGTAAACCCAAAATTGGTTCTGCTGTTCAACGACGGATATAAAGTTCTAATCCATGGGTTGCCAAACTTTTTTGATCATCGACCCCTATATAATTTTTCGAAAGCTCCATCGACCCCCATAAAAGTAGTTTTCTGTTAATAAACTGTTCTGTCATAAAACTCTGTTAGATACTGTGTTTGTACATTTATTTTATGATTTTAAGCATTTATTAAAGTAATAGTACATTGTGTAACAGTAGTTTCATGAAAAATATATTAATGTTGAAATTTAAATACCTTAATATTTATTAAATAATAAGTAATTATAAATAAGTAGAAATAATAAGTAAATTAACTACAAATTTATTGCTTCTTAATCAATGAGATGGGTGTGCTTGGTGTTTTTTTGCAAGGTTCGCTATATTGGGCTCAAAATTAGTCAATTTTATGGCACATATGCACATGACTTATAAACCACTGCGCGCTGGTACGTAATTACTTGTTTCACCCTAATAAATATACGTTTATTGATTTATGTTCTATAAAGAAACTGATATTAAATCAGTTATAAAAAAATTCACAAATTTTACATACTTAATTAGGTATGTGTGATTTGCGTATTAAGAACTGTTTTTTCAGAGACTCCCAATCGACCCTTCCGATTCGGGTAGACCCCCATTCGACCCCCGCCATTGTTAAATAGACCCCTAGGGGTCTATATAGACCACTTTGGCGACCTCTGTCCTAATCCCTTGTCAAATATGAATATAAAAGTCAACATTGCTAAAGTAACTATTCTTTACATTGGAGTCATTATTTGCTAGTCAAGGTTTGTTGTTACTCAATTTATTTCTGTCTATTTTTCGTGGTAAAAATAAATATATATGCTGTTTAAGAAGAGAATAGCATCAGGAAAAAGAATATATGAAGATAAAGTTTCATTTCTTGAGTGTAATTAATTCGCTGAGAATTTTTTTAATTCCATTTTGTCTAATAAAATTGTTTCATTTTTTTTTAAATACTAGGAAGCTTCACTCACCAAACCTCGTGATTGTTTCTTCATTCATCATTGTATTTTTTTCCTTAATAAGTCGATAAAAATAGATCACTTTGTTTATAAATTATATAACTGTTAAAAATTTTGTGAAGGACATTTTGTAAACATATTAATCGTAACAAAATGAAAGATTACATTGATTTGAAAAATAATCTAGAGTATTTAAAGGAAATATTTAAACGTATGAATAAAGAATGTGTGACACGATACGAAGCAATTTTATTTATTAATAATCTATAAAGATAACCTTATATCGTATAACAGCTCAAATTTGAAAATGCGTTTTCTCTCTTAAGTTTTTTATATTTTTGAAAATTTCAATATAATTGTTAAGGTTTATATCTGGCAACATGTAATCTCTCGTTCTTTTTTTATTATATTTATTCATTTTTTTTGTTACTTTTGATAGCAAGTTAAGCGTGAGCTAATAAAATGGAGATCTCGAGAGAGATTAAAAACATTTTATACAACAATGAATTAATAGCAATTATTCAAAACAAAAAAGTAAGAAAAAAAATTTGAGAATAACGTACTTTAACTCTTAAAAACTTACAAACAAATTAGAATTACGAAAAAAAAAAACTCGCTTTAAGTTGGTGAATAAAAAAGACCCTTTTCAATACGTTAAATTTCAACATTATGGTTGCATTTCTGAGGCTTGCAGAGCAGCCTGCATGTTATTTTTCACTATAAGTTTAATAGGTAATAAATAAACTAATTATAGAATGCTAAATTTTTTATTCAATTTTACTTTATTCCTATTGACCTTAGCAATTTAAATTTCTAAGTCACAGTTTTTGCGCATCAATTAAAATTACGATTACGATTTTTTAATTTAGAGAGAAATGTTAGAAAATTTTCTTTTAACTGTCGATTACAATTTATTTAGTTTTTTCCCCCTCTGTGCATGAGTCAAGTTGTTTTGGATGGCAGCCACATCCTGTGCTGCAGGGCCCTCCGCGGGTCGTCGTCCACCGAGCGATATTGGGAAGCAAGAGTACTCCTGAGGAAATGACTTTTTACTTACTTGTTTTGTTCCTGTGTTTTTGCTTTTTAACGTGTCAATTCACCTCTGCCATTTGAAATAAATAAATAAGTTTTTTTTTCCAATTCAAATGTTTATTTGTATGTCTTAGATGCTTTAGGCAAACTCTCCTGTTTGTTTAAATTTCATAATGATTTGTTTTTGCGGGACGCCAGTGGGGAATCTCATTTGAATCTATGTCATCGGTATAATAATTACTAATAATTTTCGTTTGCTAATTATCTTAATTTGCATTGTTAATGTTGTCGCGATGGGCGATTTTCAAGCAATGGACAGTTATGAGTTTAGTATTGCCATCTACTTTCTTAAACAATTGACAGTTAAATCACCAATTTATTCATTGAAAATACAATGCGCGATATAATCAAATTGATCACCAAATAAAAGCATTGAAAAGAGAACATTTGTTTATATATTACTAGCTGAATAACAGTTATTCGTGGAGAAAATATGAAAATAATAAATCCATCGTTATTAATCAGCATTACGTAATAAAAAGCACAAAACTGGAACAAATAGACCGACACAATTTAAAATAAATTAAAATAATTCCATTTTTGTATTGTTGTTCTTTGCTGCGATTTTACGTTGTTATACTCAGAAAAATTCGACACCAAAATTCCAGTTTTTCTCCACACAATTTTATTCCAAATACAGTTGATTTTTCATTATCTAGGCTTATAGAACTTGATGCGATTTTTGATTTTCAGTAAGTAATTTAAAAGTACACGTTTTTCAGTTTTGAGATTTTTTTAAAATCTAATTTTACTGCAGCTTCTGAAGAAAATCGATTTAGATAAAGCTAAAATATCATTTTAGCGTTAATTGCTTAAAACGCTAATACGTCATACGCTAATACTCGCTATTGATTAAACAGCAGCTGTAAGCTAGCAAACGTAATTGATGTCATTTTTGGAATTATTGAGAAAAAAAAAATTGTTTACAATTTAATTTATAACTCATTGTAATGGTAAACCTATGAAAAAAAATTTTTTCTCTGCTTTTTTCACACGAACGTACTAATTCAATTTTCTCCACGATCAGGTCCTCTTGCTTTCTGAATTTCAGGATCTTAGTACAAATAATTCTGGATTCACAAAGGAGACACAGGAATAAACTCTTCCTTTTATTGTTATAGATAAAAAAAACTTAAATTCGTTAATAACTTTTACGTAAGCAACTCAAAGTATTATTTTTAATGCATCTGAATGAAACAAATCAAGTTTAATTAAATCGAATTCAGAATTTAATGTTAAACCCAGAAGACCATACACAAGTTGATTTAACTGTATTGCATACGAAATCTTACACAATACGAAGTACAGTAAATTAGAGTACATAGGATTCGCTGGACCTGTATTGACTTAAAAAGAGTCTGAAGCAGTATAAGAATCAATCAGTCCTTTCCAGAATTCGAACTTGTTGCTCTTTATCTAAAAGCCAAGCTGGCTCAAAAAAATCTAAATTTATAATACTGAATTTTTAATACGTGTAGAAAAAAATAGCAAAAGTTCGACTTTGGAATAGTACGTTTTTAATTCTGTGTTTAAATTTTCAAAATTTTATAAGTTTGCATTCCTTTAAAATGAAGCTTAAAAAAATGGAACCAAGTGAATACTAGTATAAAGTTTTGTTTATGGAAATCAATAAATGAAAGTGTTCACGGCCACCAGTGACTTCCTGCTGTAAATCTTCTTTTCAGTCACTGTGATCAATGCAGAAACATAATTAACCATTTTTTTCCAAAAGAGAACTTCCATTTGATCCAGTATTCTAATGTGACGTCACAGGGACCATTGTTCCTTACTATGCCTTGCGTGCTTTTCATATATTTTCGAAAGTTTCTTTTATATTTATTTCTGGCTCTTTGTCCTGCCGCTGCCAAGCGACACAGACATATTTTACTGCCCTCGGCTGTTGCACTGTCTCTCTCTCTCTCTACATGAATGGATGGAATTTTCGCTCTCAATAAAGAATACACAGACAATGAGCAAAAGTATCCAAAAGTGATTATAGTTTAGAAATTGGTGTAAAATGTTAGAGTATTCATTGTTCGCAGCATGAGAAATTGGACTTTGGTTTGTTTAGTATAAATATTTCGTACCTTTGAATGCCGAGTTTTTTTTTTCCGTCTGTGAAACTTTCAGTTACTTTATAGCTAATTTTTAAACTATTTCTGCCCTATTTTATCCTACAGTATAGATTATTCTGTACTTTAGACTATTTTTGTTTTGTATTTACTTCAACTAAAAAATTTTAAAGCATAATTATATATGGCTTTGAATAAAAAATTTTATGAAAATTAATTTAAAAAAAAACCCTTTATTATAAAATTGTTGAAAGATATATTTTTGATTATTCATATTATCAATCACCGTTTTAACTTATAATTGTAATTTTCGGATGGATCTCATTTGGATAAGGCAAATTGAAATCTCCCTCTTTCCTCTATGTTACGTTTTTATGTGTCCAACTAAGAAAAAAATTAAAGTTTTAAATAATTTACGGATAAAGATTTAAATATTTACTAATATGATATTTGACCTAAAAATATTCAAATATTTCAGCAATGTATTCACAAAGAAACACTCAACTCACTAAAATTATGAACAACAATCGGTTATAAATGTCAGCACTGACTCCAAGAACTTATTCATCTCAAATATTCTCTATAACTTCAAAACGTTCCTTGAAAGAATTTACACAATGAAATAGAGTTTACACTGGTTTTATCAAAACTAAACAGTTCGTTAATTTTTCAGTTTTATTGTGAAGAAGTTTATTAATTTAAAAGAAATTCAATATTTTATTGGAATATGTCCAATAACTGAACTGCAGAAGTTCTATTTTCTTATGGATTTTTCATGTTACTTTTTTTTAAAAAAGAAAAGCATAGATATAACCATGAAAATTTAAAATGTTTGAAAATGTCTCCTCTGGTTTAAATGCAGAGGAAACTGGATTTATTAAAAACAGTTGCCAATCTTCGTAGGAAAAAAGCAGGACAAAACAGTTTTTTCTTCACTCTTAGCTCGTTTTTCCTATTGAGTTTTCTTGTGGACAAGGTCTATGCACTGTAATAAATTATGGATTAAATTACAGTTAAAGGTACCGGAAACCCGAGTGCCGATACCTTTTACTGCAAAACCCATTTTTACCGGAACATTCACAAAATCTGATACCGTAATAATCACACTGACTGAATAACGGTACAATATTTTACGGTAAAAATGGATTTTACTGTTGATGCACCCAAAGTCCTTTTACTTTATACTGTAATTTGATCCGAAATTCTTTACAGTGTAGGAAAGAGTGTTGTACTCTTTTCACATCTTAGTTTTTATTTCTAATGTTGCTGTCAGACTGAAAATCTTGACACAGCATTTAAATGCTACAGACGTTTTGCTTTGTAATTTTTTCCCCCATCTCCAGTTATTAAAAATAAAAAGTTGACACCTACTTAGAGTAGAAGACCATCGCTATGAACACTGGACGAATCACTAAGGCAGAAAATGAGAACATGAAAACCTATTTGATTGTCGTAGGAAACTTGAAGGTGTTTCCAATAACCACCCTTCAACTTTTCTGTTTTCACAGCAATGATCATCATCGAAATTCGATAACGCTTTTTTTTTTTTTACTCCTCCTAATTTGTTCAACATTTTTAAAGCTGAATCAGAAAAACTACACAAAATAACAAAATTATAATGAAAATAGTTTGTTATTTTTATATTTTAATCTTATTGTATGGGTTCTATGTCTATGTTACCGGCAAAGTTTGAAATCCGGCATTCTATAGAATGCCTAGGCATTGTATATAATGCCTAAAACTAGCCGACAATGGATGAAATTATTTATATTTCACACATTTCCTAGGCATTCTATAGAATGCCGAATGAGAAACCGGTGAAGTGTAAAATCTTCTGTGGCCATGCTAGATGGATGGAATGGATATTTTGTGCAATATTTGTTTCTAGGGCCGGGATAGCCTGGTCGGTAGGGCGCTGGGCCCATATCCAAGAGGTCGTGGGTTCGATCCTCGCCGGCCGAAGACTCCCCGTGTAGTAAATGGTGCGTAAGTAGTCGTAAACCTATGAAATTGGGTCGGCTGTTCAACGACGGTTATAAAATAAAATATTTGTTTCTAAACTGAAAATAATTGTGACTTAAATGTGAATTTTTTATACGAAAATTTTGTTTCCCTTAATAAGAAAGGCATAAATTATGTTTTGTGCAACTTTCATTTTTCTTTACGCATTTTGAATAATTTTTTTTAATGGCTCTCTCATTATTTTTTTACACAATAACCTTATCAAGACGCTTTTTTCATACTTTGCCTAAATAGCATTTGTCATTCTATAGAATGCCTAGGTATTTTATACAATGCCTAGGCATTTTATAGAATGCCGGCGTTTCATACTTTGCTGGTAACATATATTCCTTAGACAAAGACAAATTCGAATATGATTTCTTAGATGTTTTCTTCAAGGCAATATTGAAAAAAAAAAGAAAAAAAATTAAAACAATGCTTTCAAGTTCATATAAGAGGTAAATTTTTGACAAATTACCCACTTTCACCTTCCATGCATAACTGCCAATCGGCATACCTCGTTTTGATAAAGTTTACGCTTATTTCGATTACCCTGCGCAAAGTCAACATACGCTGAACTATTTTCAGTCATATCGATTACAGCAGTAATTCCACAATTTATGTCGGTACGGATGAATGAATCGGGTATTATCTTCATTTTTTACTGCTGCCTCATGAAAAAAAAAAAAAAAAAAAAAATCCAAAAATCCAAGGTCTTCTCCACGCAATTTTGAGGAGTAAACAAAATACTGGCATCCGAAAAACGTTATTTAAATGAAATTCAATCACATTCCAAGTCTTCTAAATATCTACAGCAATTTAATGTAACTAGGATATGAAATATATTTATAGAATTAAGTAGTGTAATCATGCTTTTATACGTATTTGAAATTATAGGTTTTGTATCTTTAACGGCGTGGGACATTTTTGAACCAGAGAGTTTTGTTTCTTACTATATTACAAATTGTTATTTCCTAAAATGTACTGCTGAAATATTTTTTAATCATACATATTCAACAATATTTCGCACTTCTATATAAAATTAAGTAATTTTTGAGCAAATCTAGTGAATTAGTTTATATTTCTTCGAATTTCAGTTATGTAAATTCTCGACAAAAATTAATAATGCTTCGTAACCATTGCTATAATATAATATTTAACTTCTTGGATTTAAATATTAAAAAAAAGAAAATGTCTGTATTGTTGACACTTAAGATAAAAGGAATGATTTTAAGATTAATGTAAATAAACTAATTTCATGTAATTCTAATGATACTAAACCAATCGTTTCTTTGATCTTATTTTACCAAAGAAACAATTGATTACTGTCCTAATGTTTCTTCTATGAAATAAATATAATCAAAATAATTTGTTGTAATATTTATTCATCCAGAAAAACAGACATACTCTTACAAAATTTCATTAAAAACAATGTAATAAAGTTCTGTACAAAACGAAGACAGATGAAGATGTTTATATAAAAATCTTTCTGTTGCCTAGATTGATAATTGTGTGCAAATTCGATTCGGGAAAATCCGTGGCTAAAAATGTATAGAAATAACCATCAATCTCCTTCTGTATATTTAATATTTTTCAATGAATGTTAATAGCCTCGCTAAAAACAATCGAATTAAAATGTTGCATTTAAAAATCGACCTTTTATTTATTATAAGCAATATTCTATATATTACCTTGCACAAATTCAGTTTTTGAACCAATTCATGGTAACAGACAAATCAAATGCATTTCTGTGCTTCAGTAAGAACGAGACTTAAAAAAAAATTTTTTTTTTTAATTGACGGCAGGCACTGAACTTTCGTTCTTCGCCTTAGAAGATGTCGGAAGTGTTGCTCATTTATCGTTACCCAGTGGGCACCTGTGAACCAAAGTAGAACACAGATAGAGAGAAACATCCATGTCCAGAGCGGGATTCGAACCCGCAGCCATTGGCTCCGCAGTCAGGCACGCTAACCACTCGGCCACCTGGCCGGAAGACTTAAAAAATATATCACGCTATTCTGTATTTACGTTGTATTTTCATATTTTATAATCTGTCAACTTAGTTACGAAAATATTTTAAAATCATTTTTGCTAGATTTTCGTAAGTACATGATGACCGTTCTACCTTTCCGCTTTATATGTTCCTATTAGTGTTTTATTTTGTCATTTTTTTAAAAACATTTTTGTGATTTTTGCTTGATATTGTTTTAATCTGTTTCTTTCCTCCTTTTTTTCCCTTTTGGTGCTCTTCAAACTGTTGTATTGATACATTTTGTTTTGACTCTATTAATACAATATTGGAAAGAAATATTTTTATGGATATAACATTGTGAGCTGATGACAACACTCTATCTTTTCGTTGTTTTAATACTTACTACGACTGAATTTTCTTTTTTCGAATCTAATTTTGTATTTTTAAAAACATATAGTTTTAAGTTTGTATTTTTCTATTATTTTGGGCCATCCACAAATGATGTTATGCTAGTACAGGAAGGAGAGGGTTAGTGAAATTGGAGTGGGGTAAGAAAGGGGTAACAATACACAATTTTGCTGAAATAAGAACTTTTAAATATAGCAGACTAAATATTTTTACATTAACTATTCATCTTTTGTATTAAAGTACGCATATAAGCATTCTTATTGCTGTTCTCACAAGTGTCATGACAAAACGCGTAGAAACATATATATATTTTTTTTATTTATTTATTTAAACGACTTAAAACTCCTCATGCACCACAAAGTATAGCATGAGGTAAGTAGAAAACAAAAGGAGAAAAATTTGCAAATTTACATTAAAAACAAAATTCCGCAAGGCCGCAAGACTTTCAATACTTTTGACCAGTTCTGATAAGACAGGTGGCCAACAAATAGAAAGACGTCTCAAATCAGTCTTTAAATTCATTCGAGCTCTCGCACACAGACTACAGTGAAGAAGAATATGTTCAGCATCTTCATCAGCATCACCGCAAGCACAAATTCCACTGGTCTGCAGATGGAAACGAAATAAATACCTCTTAAAATTTCCATGGTTTGTTAAAATTTGGGTCAATTTAAAATCAGTTTTTAAATTGATTTTATAGAAACATATATTGATTTTATAGAAACATATATTGAAACATAATTTGCAATGTAGTGCCTTATTTATAAAATCCAAATACATGTTTAATTTAACAGAGCGTGACATGTGATAAATTGGAGGGAATACATTGAAGAGTAGCAATTTGCGATTAAAAATGGAGGGTAATATTGCGACATGCGTTATGGAAAACCCCTTAAATAAGTAACGTTTTGAAAATATTTGCGAACTAAAAGCTTTTGTTAAAAGTAAACAGCAACATGTTAAATGTTATGAGAGTAAAATTTTAATGTAAAAGTTACTTTTAATGTAAAAAGTATAAGATAGTAAATAACTATTTTTTATTCAAAATATCTAAAGTATCTATATATTTTTGCCAGAGAATTATTAAATATAATTTGCTTAATTTTATTATAACATTTTTAAAAAAAAAACCTTATTTGTTTTTGAGGAAATGATTCTTTAAATATCGTCTTTTCGGAATAGTTTACATTCAACTTTAAACTTATGTTGTTGTATAAAATACGACACCCGAATACACTGTTTGGGCAACAAACAATTATACACTTTACATCCTTATTCAAACTTTGCAGGTACAAATTATACAAGTTTGAAAGTTCAAAACTTGTAATTCAAAATACATATACGTTTGTGAGTTCAAAATGTTTAATCTCAAATTATACGAGGTAGGAAGTTTAGAATTTGCGATTTTAAAATACACAAGTTGGGAAATTCAAATGTACAATCTTATTAGTTCAAAATTTGAAATTTTAAAAAATGCAAGATTGTTAATTCAAAAATTACTAGCTCAGTTTAATTATTTTTTAATTTTTATAAAAATAGAAACACAGATTTCACTTAAACTTTATGATTAGAATCGAGATCTAAATATGATACAATTGCTCTTTTATCAATACAAGTACATCTCCACGTGAAATCCAAGCTTCTATTATTTTACTTTTATTTTCCCCATGTTTTTCTCATAAACCGGCGAATTTTTGTGGCAAACCTGAGAGATTCGAATAATTCCAAACTTTAATAATAATAAAAAAAACTTTTTAAAAACTATTATAATAAAAACAACATTATAATATCAGTTTTGTTACCAGAAGTCAGTGAATTGCCACTCACGTGCAATTAGCCACCAAGGAATTTTGTGCAACCTACGTTATTTTTTCTGAGTTCGTTATTTCTTTTCTAGAATGATTAAATTCCTTTATTAAGTCTAAATTATTTAAAATCCACTTAAAATGAATAATGGCATCATATTAACCTTTACAACATCAAGCATATGAATTTTAATTTACCATAGGATTATGTAGTCTGTCCAAAAAGTCTACGTAAGAAATTTCTCGTAAAAGTAGGAAAAGGTTACTGACCTTTGCTCTATCCTCATTAGAATGCCAAATATGTAAATAATGGTGTTATTACTGACAAAGGTGACACACTTTGTTTAGTGTTTTCGTTTAATGGAGAAAAAAAACATTAAAAGTATAGTAAAATGACTTCTTTAAAGTTGTATACACTTTCATTTGTAAATTTTAAAGTTGTTGTTATTTGATGTGAAATGAAGCGTAACTTTTATTATTTCTATAAAACACTGTAAAAGTTTATCCTACAAATTTTGCTCAAACATTTATTCAAACCAAAATATAAATTTGAAAAAAATAAATATTTTATCGATTTTTATATACTGTTTATTTTATACAGTTCTTAGTCTTTTTTTCTTCTTCTTGTTATTTTTTTACCCTGTATCGGTGAGAGAAGTCCTGAATTAAATCAAAACTAGCGTATGTGATTTAAATACAGCGTTAAAGAAAATTTTTTAAACTTAAAATTACATAAAAAGATTTTAATTTCGGGTAAATTTTTAAAAAAAGTCGTATTTTTAAAATTCCATATCCCAGGAACTATTTGAAAGATTCCGCTCAAATTTTGTTTTTTTTTGCCGTGTAAAATTGCCTTCGTTGAAATGATGTAAAAAATTCTCTACTTTACAATTCAAAAATTTGCTCAACTATTATTAAATAAAATAAAAAATAAAAAATATTTACTTTAAGCTATTTTTTTGCATGGGTATATCTTTAGATAAACGAATTTTATAGTTGTGTACAAAAATTTTTAAATTCGGTTTAAAATTTTCGAGATATGAGGAAATACTCAAAAAGTAAAATTAGCACAAGCAAATTATTGGGTCTCAATTATTGGACAAAATATTGTCTGCACTAATTAACTAGTATATTTGAGGTGACCCTCTTGAGCCATTAAGATTTTCAAGGTGATCCATTTTTTATTTTGTGCGCTGTACATCATTTACATTAAAATGCTAAATGATAAGTAAATAAATGTTTAAAGTTTTATTTCCCTTTTATTTTGATTTAAATCACAATTAGGGATAGCTTTCAAAATTTGAGGAAAATTTATAAAAAATTGAAATTTCGTAATTTTTTTTCATTAAAATACAAATATTATTAATTTTTATTCTAATACCATAAGCGTATTTCATTTTAATATTCTTTTCACGCATTTAAAAAAATATGCATTATTCTCCAGTTTTTAGATTGCGTAGAAGCTGCAAAGTTTTTAAAACTCAAGCAAAAATGTTTCTTTTCTTTCTTTTTGAATTGTAGTTTTTTTACACATTGCAGTTTTTCTTCTTTATAGTTAAGTTTTACACTTTTTAGAATGTATGTGTACTGCGCAGCTCTCAATGCAATTTTAATACAGTACAGAACCCGTTATCCGGAAATCAGAAAACCGGAAAACCAAAAAACCGGAACGAAATTCGATAAATTTTTCCGCAATTTTTAAAAAAAAATTTTTTTTTCCTCATAAGATTTTACGATTTTTCTTTCTTTTTTGAAAGATGTACCTTACCATCATTTCAGAAATAATCATTAGTGTATTACCTCATCGTTTTTTCTTATTTTAAAGATTATTTCCAAATATTTTTTTTTTTAGTTAGGTTTAACACTAAAAAAACGGCTTTTTGTAGCGATTCAGAAAATCGGAAAAATCAGTTATCCGGAATAGCGATAGTCCCGATCGTTCCGGATAATCGGTTCTCTACTGTATATCATATTAATTACCAAGAACTCACCACGTGGAGGTGGCAGCACTCAGAGTTCCATTCTGTCCTTCCTATCTACCCAGCCATAAAGGACAGCTATTTACAATTTGCAATATATAGGGGAGAGTGGGGTCAATTGTAACATTTTTTACTTAACTATTTTTAACTACCAAAAAACTCAATATATTATTAGTATTAATTGACAGACGAGTAAAGTAGACTATCCTCTACTAGAAAAAATAAATAAATACCTTATTTTAAATGTTATTATATTAGTTATTAACAATTTTTGACAGTCGTGCACTTGTTACAATTGTCCCCCCAATTGTAACAGTTCATAAATTCAACTAAAACATAGTTAATTATACATATCATCATAGTTGTGATATATTATTTTATTGATCAAAATAGTAGTGATATTTTAGGAGTAAAAATAATAATGAGCAGAGACCTAAAGGGTTAAACTTTTAACTTTAAGGGGTTAAAAATTTTACTTTATGCTGTGAAAGGTGACAAATAAAATAATGCACATGCAACATAATATAAATGATATAAGAAACTATTGGTGGATCTTAAAGAGTTAAGTAATGGTTTGTAAACATAAGATAATTTATTTTCAGCTGTTACAATCGTCCCTTTACTTATTGTTACAATCGTCCCCAAGACGCCATTTCAGCTTCATTTGTTAAAAACAATGCTAGTTAATTAACAAAAGTAATTTTTTTTAAAATTGAAATGTTAATTAAGGTGTCCACTTACATATTCGGTTAATAATTTTTATTTGTTTAAACAAAATTACTTTGTTACAATATAATGTTCTAATGCCAAAAAAAGTTCTTGCGTAGCGTGAAAATATCTTTTGTAATGTAACTCTTTCAAAAGTACATAAAAATGGTTGCCAGCAGGGATGTACATGTAGATTTATTAAATACACCTTGTGCGCCACCTAGGAACCAAATCTAGAACCCGACACTCGAAATTTTTGCTTTGTTACAATCGTACCCTGTTACAATTGACCCCACTCTCCCCTATACACTTACAATATGTATGTATTTACAATATATTACATTCACAATATGTTGACATTTTCAATAACTATGTGATTTTACAACAAGTTTATACATTTGGATTCAGGTTTGTAGTTATACCTCACTTTTTCATTCATGATCGCTAGTATAAAGTTCGTCTTCAAAAACCTTCTCAGCAGATTCACTCACCAGTTTTTTTCCAACAGCTTGAGAAATGTTGGCCATTGTTTAGTTTGTACAAAGGACAATTGCTTGTCTAATTTTCCCTTATCGGAGGCGAAGTAAATGTCGACTCTTCATAGTTCGAAGGCTTCCAAATTTAATACTGTTGGGAGAAATTCTCTTATAGATTCTGAAGTAACGGTTGATATCTTTTGTAGGCTAATTCTGTTGATTATCGTCCTATGGCATTGCCAATAACAAGTTCTCAGGGTTAGCAAAATAGGCATTTCTCTAAATCACTGGATCTACAATTTTTAAAAGATCATCCTACTGCCTTTCTCTACTGCCCAGACACTATCCAATAATAATTTTTTGGTCAGCACTTAAGTCAATTTTTGTAACTTCATTTCTTTTTAGATTGTATTCTTTCAGAGTGAATAACGGGTAATTTTTAACTCCCAGTTGAGGCTTTTTCAATGGTTCAAGAAAACGTACCGGGGCTGGTAATTAGACCATCTAAATGCTGAAAAGTATGTCTAAAAGGAAACTCATTGAAATGGAAGAGCAAATGAAGAACCATTGCCAGGGTCGGTTGAAATTTCATTTCAATAATGTTGCGAAGTAATCCCATTTTTTAAACCCGTATTTATAACTGTACCATCACAGGCAACGGCGACTAATCGCCTCATGTTAACAAAGTTTTTTTCCAAGTGCTGATAAATTAACGCGACTATTTCGGGTCCAGTACCGCTTAAAGATTTCACGTGTCCTAGGTATATTTCCCCTTATTCTTGAATCTTGCATAATTACTCTTCCTGTATCGTCCTTTTATGTATTTTCAAACCAATTTTTTCCTGAAACAAAGTACTATCTTTTCGCTGATTGAAGTATATTCCTTTAGCGCTAACATCTGATAAATTGAAATTATATAACAAGCAAAGAGCTGCACAGTGCACATGTATTGAAGGAAAAAAAAGAGTAAAACTGGACTGTAAAAGAAGAAAAACTGTTACGTGTTAAATAGCCAAAAAATTGCTTTTTGACTTGATTTCTTGAAAATTTACAGCTTTTACGTTTTCTAAAATCTGCAGAATAAAGTATATTTTTTTAAGATAAGTGAAAAGAATATTAAAATAAACCACGCTCATGTTATTAGAACAAAAAATAATAATATTTGTTGTTCAATAAAAAATAATGAAATTTGACCTTTATTTTATACTTACAATAAATATTAAATGTTTTTTTTAAAAAAATGCTGTCCCATGACAGCGTACGCTTTAATTTCAATTATTTTTTTCATGAATGAAATTTCACATTTTTGAAACATAGGAAAAAGATGATTGTTTACAAACCACCCCTTAAAAAACACTCACATAAAACATTTCACGTTAATAATTTTAAAACAGATGGTGACTTTTCACACACCGTTAATATGTACAAAAGGGGGATAAACCTAATTTTTTGCTGTGTAAAAAGTGCTGAAATATATTCGTCAACATAATGAATGCAAAAAAAAAATGACTGAATGAATGAATAGAGAACGTAAACTCAACAAAAAAATAAATATAAAAAAACATTATTTTTACTTGTTTGCCATCGATGGTTGCAAAGAATACAAAAAAAAAAGAGAAGAAAACAACAGAACTTAAAATAAATAAACATGACGGATTATGAGTCAAGTTTTCGAAATAAATGGACTGTTAGTCCCGTTAAAATGCATTTTAAAACTAAAAACTTAAGATTTTTCGAAGTTGTTTTCCGCAAGTGAAGAGTTATGCTCAACGAAGCACGTTGCAGGGAAAAAAATAAATTCTGTCGAAAAGAACGATTGGCAAGACGTTTTGTGACTCAGCTTTTTAATGTTTTTCTTGTCTTCGATCGCAAACTAATTTTTTAAACCTCTGACCTAATATTTTGTCCCCGAGAAACTTTACAGCGACTGTGCTTTGAAAAAAAGCGACAAAGTTTTAAGTTGTTGGCCTAAAAATTAGTCACCTTGTGAAAAAAAAGAAATTTCAAAAGAAAACCTTTACTTGGTCTAGAAATTGCAAGAAAAGTTACTCGCCCCAGTTTTAGTGTAGAAAGGAAATTTGATAAACTTTTACTCATCAAACTTAGCATTAAAACATTATGAAAATTTTTTGTATAGTCTAGAAAGGAAATTTTATAACTTTTTTACTCATCAAACTTAGTATTAAAACATTATGAAAATTTTTTGTATTGTCTAGGAAGGAAATTTGATAAACTTTTTTACTCATCAAACTTAGTATCAAAACATTATGAAAATTTTTTGTAATGTATGTGACATGTGAATAGAATGTTTTCTCTTTATTGGACATTATATATTTGGTTGATAATCTTCTCTGCTTTGCGAGTATTTTATTTAATTCTTGCATAAGTTTTTTTTTAAATCCAAGTTAAACTGAAATTGTTGAATATGGAAATAATTATAGGGAAAAACTGGAAAATCATTTTGAAATTAGTGGTTTAAATCCAATGCGAATTCGTCAAATTTCCCTCCTCTTCTGAGAAGAGCTTTTTTAATCCCCCATCTTAAATTTATGGAAAGATTAATTGGATAACAGTTATGAGTCAACGGATCTAGTTCGAAGTTATGTGTTTAGAATGTATAATGCATAAGAAATATAATTTTTGACTTACCTATTTGGACGTATGAAATTCCTATCTAGACTCGTGAAATATTGTTCTTTCTGTATTTAGTTACTTATTTAATGTAGCTGAATCGATTTATACCAAAAACAAGTCGGTAGAACTTATAATTGAGAAGTTTTGTGCACGATTTTTAGACTTTAGTTAACATAAATAATGCTATTAACACATAATATAAAAAAATAAACTTTAACTTATGTAATGTTTATATAATGTAGCCATTATCTTGACTGACTATGAAATTATTTAATTTGTTTAACTATTAATTAATTTTTGTTTTATTTTTATTTTAGGTAAGCTGTTTTTTGTACCCACATTCTTGGCTTTAGATTCTTCTGGTAATTTGATTTATTATTTTAACGTTACAATTTTCGTCTTAGTTTACCACTTTCAGTATTTTTTTCTTTTACTGAGTATTGAAATGCGAAAAATGATACGATTTAGGCAACATTACTACACATATGTGTATGTGTAATTTTCGAGACATTGGTGAAATCCAGAATGTAGTGTTGGGATTTTTTCTGTTAACGGTAAAAATGTAGAAATATAGAGTGCCTTAGCGAATATCCATCGTCAACACATAATAAAAAACTTACTTTGGGAATCACTATTAAGTAAGTAATAATATAGGTGCAAATTTTTTTTTACGCGAAGTCTTGATATAATTCTTTTAAATTCTTTAATACTATTTTACCAGCGGATAAAAGTTTAAATTATGATAAAGATTAAAATTTTCATTAAAATGTGTTGTGTTACTATCATTTTCAAAGTAATTAGAGAAAATATTGCCTTTTAATTCCGTTATAAATTGACTTTGTAAATAAAATGTCAATATAGATATTTTACCGGTAAACTTTTCTTGAAATTGTCAGCCTAGATTGTGATTGAGTTCTTATCTCATTACAAGTTGAACAATAAAAGAAGAGATAAGATTTTTTTAAAGTTAAAATAAAAAATAAACAATTCGTTTTGTTCGATGATAATGAAATTTTAGATAAAAGTAGCAAAGCGACTGAGTGTAATAATGAAGTAACCAAAAGTATATTTTGGGCGTTTTTTATATCGAAAAAAATTATTTAAGAATAAACTATACGGTGTTAATGCACTTCACGTGTTTACATTTGTCTGTTGCTTATAGAATTTTTTTTGATGATATGAATTGAACTGAGCTCAATGTACAGTTTAATGACCTGAAAATCGAATACCACCTGTACTAAATGAAAGGTAAAAAATAAAATGTCATTCAATATTTCTTCGCATAGAAGAGAAGAAAAAAAATCATACTTGTCAGTAAAATTAAAACAAAAATAACTAGAAGCAGTTTTAAATAGATAGGTTGGGAAATAAAGGTTTAATACATAGTCTTTAAATGCATTTATTGCACCAAATTCTCACGTTATTATGTTTCAATGTAGCAAAATTAAACGTCGTTATCAACTAAACCTGACGCAAAGGAATAAAAGAAAAGTTATTTTGCAAATCATTACAGGGAGTGGGTAACCTCGCTGAAGAATATTTCATTAATGTTTCATATCTACTTTAACTTGGTATGGAAAAGACCCAGATTAATATTTATTAATGAAAAACCCTTGTTAATACGGTGAACTTGTACTAAATACAATAACCTGATTTATTGAAAATATAATTTAATTCCACAAAAGTCACAATCGGTCAAGTGTGATATTAGATGCATAAGGATTTAAAAAATCAAACGGTGTACTAAACTCAATGTGACGCATAAACAAAGGAAGAAAAAAAGAGAGGAAATATTATTGCCCAAAGGGTTAGAATATGCTTTATGCTGCGTTGACTAAAGCTAAAAACAACGTGAATAATGCACAAAAAAGGATTTGCTACAGTTTCGATTCTCGAAACAACAAACTTCTTAAGTGTCTAAACACGAAATGAAAAGTTTCGTGTTTATAGACACTGAGGAAGGTTATTATTTAGAGAATCGAGAATATTGTATGTCCATTTCTGTGCTGTGCTGTTCTGTTCTGTATCATAAGGTTTAGTATGATTGTGGTACTCGAATATACTGGAGTATAACACTAAATGACTCATTAACTAAAAATATTTTTGTACAAAAAAATATTTGTAAATACCATTTAATGAAAATGTCTTATTTATGTCTAAGATGCCTTTTTAATAACACTAATACATAGTTTGAATTCCTTATGCTCTTAATAATTCTGAGATGTAAATATAATTCTTTTGACTATAATGCTTTGAAACATTGTTTACAGCGCAAGAATTATTTTATATTTGTTGCCAATGTAATTTTTTTCTATTTTAACTTCTCAATAAAATCTTTAGCTAAATAATTAACAAAAACTTCCTTTCTGAGAATCATACAAGATAAGTAGATTACTTGGAGCTGTAATAACGGCGTTTAAACCGTTTTGCGAGGTACAAATACGCTGAATTTTAAGCTATAAGGACTATCTTTATAACTGAAACAATTGTCAGCTGAATATAGTTGTGCCCACAAAATTATCGCGATATCTTGCTCTAAATTAGATTAGTTTTATATGCAATAAATAGAAGATAGCACAATAATTCGTGAGAACAGTTTTGAAACATTTATGCAATATTTACGAGATATTTCATGAAGGTAAATGAAAGGTTTTATTTCTTAGTTTTTGTGAACGTTTGTGCGGAATTTTAAAACGTTTTGTACATTTCAAATATTAAATTTTCTCGACTTTTCCTCCGTAATTTATGGTATGTGGTCAGGGGTCTGTCCAGACCGAATTTACTACCGTTTAGCGGTACCTTCACAAATTCAACTTTAGGAAAAAAGGTAGTTTCACAAATTTAATTTTAGGAAAAACGGTAGTTTCACAAAATACTTTTTCTTAAAATTGTATTTTTGTATTCCTTAAGAAATGATAAATCCATATTTTTGTGTTGGATTTTTAAATATAATTTTTCATTTTTCACAAATTATGTCTAAATTTTCACAAAATAGGTACCTCTCAGAAAAACCTAGACAGACCCCTGGTGGTATTTTTTATTGACATAAATTTAGTTCTTTGATAATTTTTTCAAAGAATAATTCGCGAAATTCGGAAATATAATCAAGTCCCCTCAGTCCGTTTATCCATATCATATAATACAGCTGAAACTGTGGGTAGGTAGCCCTACGTTTTTTCACTGCAGTGTTCTGAAATTAATCCCAGTAAGTCGGAAATGCAATCAAGTTTCGAATGTCCATTCATCTCAATAATATACAGCTTAATTTATGAGTAGATCACAGGATAATTCTCCCGTTGAATTTTCTCAAGAATACTGCAATCATTTTTACTGAAGCAGAAATAAGATAACTTGTCATATTTTTAAAATAACTGAGTCAATTATGATTGGTCCAATTCTCTGACCTCAGTCCACGTGAAAAAAAAAATATCCGCATGATCCCCTTAGCGGAAAGGAAGTAAAAAACAAAAATGTTTGCTAAGTTGTGCTCTAGACCGTGGCGTTTACAAGTGATTACCGACGTGTTGCATTAGTTTCGCGTCTGTCTGAAATATCCATTTAAAGAACATAATATCAAGACATCGTTCATCCCACCTTGGCTGACAGTTATCTTCTATTTTAGAAAATTCTACCTTTTTTTTTTTGAAGAAATTTAGTTCCTGGATGTTGCAATCGAGTGATCTCTATTTTGTTTTGTTAAGTTAAACAAGGTTTGGACGGAAATAGGTTTATATACGAAGAATATATATCTTATTTTCGAAATTCAATGATCTTAAAGAAAAATTAAAGAGCTAACTTATTAAGGTTAGTAAAGTCATTTAAGATTATTTAGGTTTTATTTATTTAATAGTTAGTAATAAAGAAAACCCATCAAAAAATGTATTTTTTCTTTTCTTGCAAAATCATTAAAAGTTATTGATATGAGCAATCCTCAATGCCACTTTCCATGCTTATTCTAACATAGTATAGTCAAATCTGATAGGATCAACGAAAAACTTCGACCCACAAGAAGTTAGGCTTACGCTTTAATTCCGGTTTTACACCTATGAATATCGATAATAGTTTTAACAGAAGGTTCACAGATTCATATCGTTTAAGGATATTCATTTTTTATCTTATTAACATCATCGGAAGAGTAGTCGTTGTATTAGAGAGTAATTTTTTTTTCTTTATAGTTGGAATTCTTTCTGCATATTTAAGAAGATGAACTTTTTCTTCCAATTAAAAAGTTCTGTAACTTTCTCTGATGCATCCTTGGAGATGAATTCTTCTACACAAGTTTTAATAATAAAAGCTAAACATCAGTCTCATCCAGAAATTGGATGGGTCTGAAATTAGAATTTAAATTTCCGACATCCATATAGAGTAGATAATTCAGCTCTCAGTAAAATAATCTGAACGTTAAAAGGTACCCGATTTATAAATTCCAGCTTCAAATCCTGACAAAGTCATTTTCCTTTACTAGACTGCGGCTTATCATTAAATCGTCCAAAGCTCTTCAATTTCACATAGAAAAGCCTAGGTACTTTCATTGATTTCACTTTGATTTGCCTACATTTTGATGGCTCATATATATTAAATCTTAAGAACTTTTCTTCTCATTTGACAGCATGTGGAATTACTAAAATTTCAGTCTGAAATATTAAATATTAATCTTTCAAATGTAAATAATTTATAACTGTTGCTGACTTGCTCACTAAAATTTCAACTTTATTTTTTTCAAAATAAAAATATGGAATGCGTTTTATTTGATTCGTACTAAGAGATCTCTTTGAACCCCCTTGGTTTGTTTGAAGCTGATTCACGGATGCTTTTTATAAGAAATAAAATACTCATTTCCGGCATAGCTATCGTACCAAGGTGATAATTTTTACACGATGTTCCCATAGATAACTTGAAATATCCACCACGGGTCATTGAACTAGAACGGTTTCACTGCAGTTGGGCTGACCATAAGAGATTTTTGAGTTTTCTTTTCCTATTCCACTCTTTAAAATTTTTCAATGTTAGCCACAATACTCGACTTAGTTTCATTGTTCATCAGGATTATTAAGTTATGAACTTTAATACTAAAAAATGCGCACCCACTATATGAATCGATTGTTCAATGGTTGACAAATTATGGGTTAGATTAGTATTGTCATCGACGCTAACCAAAGGAGGCTTTCGCGATTTTATTCTCGATATTCCAGTCGTGAAATTCTCCACAAAGACAAGTGAGTCGCAATAATGATTGATTTTTCTTCGTTTGACTCTCGCTTTCAGAGCGATAATGTTATGAAGTTGAATATTTTATTTTATAACCGTCGTTGAACAGCCGATCCAATTTTTGGGTTTACGACTACTAATGTTCAACTCCGTAGCCTTGTAATTTTGAACCCAATCCAGAAGATAAGGGAACTCCTGGATCTTGGGAGAAATTTCGCCTTCGTGGAGGACTTTTTGATGGAACTAACCCGCATTTGCGTTACATGGAGAGGAAGACCACGAGAACCTCCCACGGTTAGCCTGACGGCAAGGGGACTCTATCCCATGATCCGTCTTCCACTGAGGATATTTTACGTCAGCACTGTGGTCGGTGCAAGCCGCATGCGGAATTCGAATCGACCGGTCATCGCCGGGAACGAACCCCGGTTCACCTCATTGGAAGACGAACGCTCTATCTCCTGAGCCATCGCGGCTCGTAGTTGAATATTTTATTTTATTTTATTACCGTCGTTGAACAGCCGACCCAATTTCATGGGTTTACGACTACTTACGTTCAACTCCGTAGCCTTGTAATTTTGAACCAATCCAGAAGACAAGGAAACTCCCGGATCAGTACCCCCCAGAGGTATTGATTTGTTGTGGGAACATGGAGGACTTTGAGACTCGACAGATTTAACGTGCATCAGTCACCATTTACTACACGGGGAGTCTTCGGCCGGCGAGGATCGAACCCACGACCTCTTGGATATGGGCCCAGCTCCCTACCGACCAGGCTATCCCGGCCTTTGAAGTTGAATATTAAAAATTGCACATCTACAATGGCTCCTCACCGATTGGAATATAAAAAAATGCAAGACTTAAAATAATCCCATCAAAAGTTTATTACGCACTCAATAATTTTAATTAAAAATATACATCAAAGTAACTGAATGGGACAGTATTAATTTGTTTCCTTCATTTGAGTTAGTTAATGTGGCAGTAAAAATTCGCGATACTTTTGAATAGTTAATATTTCCTCCCTATTCGCTTAATTATAACTCGCGTTAAATTAAAATAGGACTTTTCCTTTCAACATATTCTTATGAGTGACCTTATTTTGGCAACAGTTTTCTTCTGCATATTGGGGGGGGGGGAAATGGTTCGAATTGAATCTTCCAAGTTATTGCCCGTGAAGAGTCCTACCGGTTTTGGAGTGCTAGAGATTGAATAGGTAAAAAAAAAATGGAAACCCCTTTTGAAATGGGTCACTGGTGTGCGGAGAGGATATTCCGACCCGGATGTGCTCTCGAACTTGTCCGCATCCACACCCTTTTCCAGCTGATTCTAATCTCAGCAGTCTCCTCTGTCTGTCTAAGTCATGTTAACAAATAATTTTTTGTCGCTGTTCACGTTTGTAAGTTGTTCTTAATTCATAACGATGAATGATTACACTGCTTCCTAATGCATCTAAAACACGCGAAACGATTGTACTAAGTTATAAACCTATCTATCCAAAGCTTACAGTAAATTACTTAGCACCAAAATTATATAATAAATTACAATTCCAGTTGCAAAACATCCAAATGTATTCTTCTTTTAAGTGTGCTTTATTTCAATTTATGATGAACATTGACGATTTAGACCTCTAATTTTCACTTTTAAGGAAGCATTTGATATTTTATACCAGTCTTGTGCCAATCCAAATGAATTTCTTATGTAATCTTTATTTTTTTAAAAATAGTTTCATGTATTTTTTTTTCCTATTATTACAGTATTCAACAATATATATGATGTCTTATGATGAGCAAAATAATTCATGATTGTAAAATCCCCCCCGTTTTTTTTTAATTTCTAAATTAAATTTATTGTATTACTTTTCTTTGTCGCCTGGATAGGATTTTCCTCTTGACGACGAATATATATTCTTTGTATTTATGTGTTTGTTTTTGTTCCCAATAAAGTTATATTAGTTTGTAAAAAAAAAAAATTGTAATTTAAATACACTTTAACCTTTTAGCGAGCATGTGTATGCAAAAAATATAGTTGGGAATATCTTTAAAACAAACGTTCGTTTATCTTAGGTAACTTTAGGGTTATCGCAAGTATTATAAATAAAACTAATTAAAGAAATAAACAAAATAATGATTCAGTAAAATAATTGACACTATCAAAGGAAAAATTGTGTAGCTAACAGCGTTAAACAACTAATCAACAGTAACACCGGTAAAAGCAACAAACATGGATGGAATAAAAATATCCAACTATGCATCAAGAATTTAAAAATAGTAGATGGATTAAAATGGTGATAAAACAAATCAAAAGAGAAACTTAATTGTTTTGTTTAAAGAAATGACTTTCTTGAATTTAAATGTTTTTTTCTTCCATAATTCTTTTTTTACCACAGCAAATCATTTATTTATATTCTTATGAAAACAATTAACATAAAAGCAACGAATCTTCTATAAATATCTATTTTTTCTTCGTTTCGGATAAACATTAAAACCTAATGATATTATCATAAAATAATTCCACTCCTTATTTTTAATAATAACAATTCACATTCTTGTTTAAAAAAAAATTTTAAAAAAAAGGTGCAGTCTGTCCGTGCAATCACCTGTGTCCACAGTCATGACTTCCGAGTTATTTAAAGATTCTCACTATTTCCATTCATGGCCTACTTGACACCGTTTAGAAAAGGTCTCTCTCCTTCCCTTCCTTTTCTTAGAGAACAGAATATCTCAAAATACACTGAATGTCTTGAAAAATAATCGCTATTATTATTTTTTTTCAATATACATGGAATTAAATATATCTTAAAATCATGACATTTTTATTTGTGCATGTTATTTTTACGATACAATATGCAATGTTTCATTGTTTTCACTTCATTATAATAAAAAGAGAATTATCGTCTCACTATTTGGTGCATTCCTATTGAGCAAAAAAATCAATAACATGTTCATTACTAAAGAAATCCCAAATATCTTTGGCTACCATTAGCAATGAAATAATAAAAGTTATAAAGGAATTTTCTTGTAAATAATTTCCTTTACTTAACGGTGTTTTCTTGTAACACTTCTTACCATCCTTTCTTTACATTATTCTCTGCTATTATTACGTTTTTGTTTTGATTAAATTGCGAAGCAATATTAGAAAAAAAAATTATTTAACAATTAAAATTGTAAAATTTAAATGTTTTGCTCGGCCAACACTGCAATTTCAATTTGTATTTTTTTTTTAAATATGTTGACTGGACGTAGATTTATATAAAATAAATTTAAATTGCAAATATTTATTTACCGTTGAATAGTTATAAAACGTTACTTAAACATCTTGATCATTAAACGTTCTCTAATAGGGTCACATCATGCATTTACCTTATAATGAATGAAATTTTTTTAACTTTAAAACTTCTTGAATACCAGTTAAAATCAAAAATATAATAATAATAGAAAACTAAAAATAATATTTCGAAGGAATTTCATTCCTTCGAAATATAATTTTTAGAATATTGCATATTATTCGAAATATTGCATATAAATAACGTAAAAAAATAATTTGCAGTCAAACATAATTAACATTTTTGGTGACAGCCAAAGACATCTTCTTTGTCAATTAATGATCAAATCTCTCGATTAATGTCCATCCACAAAAGGTATATATTATTAGCGCCTGTATTTAGAAAGTGCAAGAACACGTGCTTATGTATACCAAGTGGATATTTCTTTGTTTTACCTACCACTTTAGCATTGATAACGCACTATACCCCGACTTTGGATTAAAAAAAATCTAAATATTTATTTCACAATAAATTGTGGAAGACAGAATAATTCTGTTTGAACAAAATAAATCCCACTTTTTTCTTTTTTGAAAGCAAAAACTAAATTGTCTTTTTAAAAGGACAATAGTCACGAATGAGCTATTATTCATTAATTAATTGCTGTGATAACATCAAGAATTTTCACCAGAAGATTCATATATATATATATATATATATATATATATATATATATATATATATATATATATATATATATATATATAAATACAGTGCACTCCCGATTATCCGGGTTAATCACCGGGACAGGTCGCACGGACAATCGAAAAACACGGATAATCCGAAAAATCCTTTTATTAAAGAAAAATTCAATATCCGTACAAAAAATATAAAAATTACTGACATTTGCATGCATAACATCAAACTAGAAATTTTCCTTATTAAAAAATGTGTAATGCGTCTTCGCCATATATCGATACACATATTTTACGAACCGCAGTAATGTCACCGTAATCAATTTCTCCCATATAATCTAATAAAGTTTCCACAGAGCAGCAGAATGAGAAATTGTATTTCATTCATTTACTACATCTTCGGCATCAGTTACTATCATCACTATTTGATTCAACAACATAACGATGTCTTCATCAGTCAAATACTGGAAGCCAGGCTCACGTGCATCACTTTGAAACCAATCTTCTAAATTTTCTTCATAAAGAATTTCGAAACCTTAGATTTCTTTTGCTTGTTCGAGAATACTGTTATCATATTTTTCTTGAACATCTGAAGAGGATTGTTCATCAAGCGGTATCATCTTTCTCCACGATCGTGATAACGTAGACGATTTTCCATATCATCCATAAAGTAGACGATTTGTTCCATATACTGCAATCCAATAACGAATATTGCTTTCTAAAAATTTGGTCGTGTTATAACTTCATGAAACAAATTTTTTTTAATCTGGAAAAGGTTTCTCTTTATATTTTTTGTGTGACTCCGGAATGAGCACGGATAATCCGCGCACGGATAATCGAGAGTGTACTGTATATATATATTGCAGAGAGTGTATCGACCTGAGATGAATCGATTGTACCAATATATCAATCAGTAGTTCTACTATTTGCAAATATTTAAATTTCGCGAGAAATAGAACGCGTTAGTCCATTAACCACGAAACTGGAATAATTTAACTTTCGGCTTTTTTTTTTTACACTTGCCTATCCGGTGTTTATTTAGGGAAGCAAATTGAGTTTGATTTCTCACACTGGATTTTCAGAGCGAGAAAAATTTCTTCAAAACTAATAAATCACACCTGTCTTTACATAAGTAACTATTAGGGTCATATTCGAAGTTAGTCACCATAAAAACAATACAGAATATATTATTCTAACAAGATAACACGTTTTTATTTATATGTAGGTTTTAATATATTGTAAAGTTAAAAGGGGAAAAAACATGTTTCTTTTGAACTTATGTTTTAACGAACATATTTTGAAACAATTTCAAAATATTTGCGAATATAGCGATTAAATTTTTTTTTTTGTAATTCATTTTAACTTCCTCTATGTCCTAAGTGCAAGTTTTTATATAAAACGTTAACTCACGCGGAACAATGTTTCAAATAAATATTGAAAATAATGAAACAATGCTTTAAAGTAATTGTTTTACGAGAATTAGGAAAAATTATCCAATCTGAAACATAAGAGCAATTAACGCTACTTTGTTTTAATTAACATTAAAGAGTGCACTAATAATTATTTAAAACAAAAAAAAATATGTTGAACATTGAAATGAATTGAAATATTTCACAGAATAATCCATTCAAATGAAATATTGTGCTGAAAAGTTCATTGCACTGAAATACTGCTCAGTATAATTGTATTGAACTGAACTATAATTAAAAACCAACACATTTCTTTAATTAGGGTATTTTTTAGATAAGTCAAAAAGACAAAAATTTACCGCCTCTTTGTGAGGATTAGATCCACCCAAAACGCTATTTCGTCACCGCTACATTATCCAATTAAAGACTAGAAAGATACTCTCGTTGAAAACTATTTACTACAGCTTCGTTCACAAACAGATAGTTATATTTTAAAACTAACAAGGGAAACTAGGGAAGTGTGACTCGCCAATTTTGAAATAAACTAGTGGGGTGTATGCCTTATGAGGAATCATTTTAGAGGGCAACATTCGTTTCGGCCCATAGAAAGTCCTGTGAGAGATAAAAAATAATTCAATATATAGAAAAGTCGGTATTTTATTACTTCAATGCAGACTATTAGTTATATTAATTGTCTCGTACTCCAATTAATTTTGTGGTACCTTCACGTACTATATAATGCATATTTATTGTCAAAAATGATTTCGAAAATTTTATGTATCTGTAGTTTTTCAGAAAAACCTGGTCGGTTAATATATATATATATAAAAAAAAAAAAAAAACCATTGAAACCTTACAAGAAACTAATTTTAAGTTAATATTACTTTGCAATAAATGTGTTTTCAGCTTCTGTATATTCTTCTATTGTTTTGGACTCCAAAATGTTCTTTATCTGTTAACATTTTTTTAAAATTATTTCTATTTTTCGTGAAAATAGTGGAGAAAAAAAATTTTTTTTAGGCTGGCTTTGAATAATAAATTTCACGCCCTGGTTTAGACAACCGTGTGTTATGCATTTATTTCTCTTTTGATACTTTTGATATCTTATCAATTATCAATAAGAACCATATCCCTAAAAAGTACGGGCTTCACAGAAAAGTTACAATTTTGAAGGAATTTTTGGAATACCTTAAGTTATTGAAATAAATTTTGAATTAATTGTGCTGTTTCGTGAAACAATTCCTTGATGCGGCTCTGCTGTGCTAAATTGAAAAACTTACAATAATATTGGTGACAAATCTTGTAGGCGTCCTTGGAGGTCTAAGTAGACCCCCTCCCTCCTGAATTTGGTCCTCTTATCAAATTTACATAAAAGAAAATGCAACGTACACAAGAAAATATATTGAAGTGAACTAATTGTAGACATATGCTAATAGAATTGTAAATATATATCGATTTTATTTTTTGAAAATTAGATTTTTAATAAAAAGGCGGAAAAGATTTTTGTAAATTTCGCGCTGAAAGGTTTAAAAAAATTATATTTCGCACAGAAATTTTAAAAAGCTAGATTTAATTTAATCAGATTTAGAGATTTAAAATTACTATGTATTTATTTAACACACAGTAATTAATAAGATTATTTATTAGAATTTTATTTATTTTCATTTGCGAAAATAATTGATTGTCAACACATAATTTAAATTTGTAAAAAAAATATAAGAAAGCTTAAAAGACCATGAAAATTTTACTGCCGAACTGAATTTAAATTCCGTATAAAATTAATGCAATCATAACATGCTGCTAAATAACTAAATCCTTTTCTTGATAAAATGATCATCAATTACAAATTATCATAAAACCTATAAATATAATTATAATTAATAATTAGCAGATTAATGAGTTAAACTATTTAGTGCAAGGTAACCTTCATCCCTTTGTCTAGGTTAGTTTACACTATAAGCTTACACTAGGTTAGTTAACACTAGGATAGTTTACACTAGGTTAGTTAACACTATATATTATTGAGTAAAAATGATGTTAATTCTTTTTATTTAAAATACCCATTATTCCTTATGTTTTATAAAATTTAAGAATTCTGTCTATGTGATTATATAGATGAATATGAACCATAAAAAAATTCTATAAAAATGCAGAGAGAAAAACAATAATCTCTGTTAAATTATGTAAGTTCCTGTTCATATGCAAATAAATGTGTTTCTCGGAAAAAAGTTACAGAAAATGCCCGTTATTGTCTGCGCATTTCTCTAATGGGACTTTCGTTCAGATATTTCAATGTATTGTTCTTAGATCATCAGTAAGTTGTTGCCCGTTTAGTGTGGTGGGTAGATTCTTCGACTACCACAGCTTCGGCCGGAGTTCGATTCCTCGTTTTATTGATTTGCACTCTGTTCAATCGTACCATAGTGGTTCGGATTTCACTCTGTTATGTTTCTTAATAGTCTCAGAGCCAAAAGGGGCTTATTTATAAGCCAGGAAATAATTTACAGAATTTTACTTACATTATTAAGTTAAACTTACTGAGTCTCCTGTGAATATTTTTCTGTATTTTTACAGAAACTTATCATTTAAAATGCTTTAGTAATAACTCTCCTAATAAATCACACGTGAAAAAATGAAAGTAGTAAGAAAAAAGTAAAATTATTACAGTGTCTTCTTGCAGCAAAATAAATAGTTCAATTTACATTCTTCAATAATGATGTATAGTTCGTTCGTCAGGAGTTGGCACCTGGCTCCACCTCCTCGGAGGAAGAGTTCATTTAAGGACGGAGAGTATAGGGAGAAACGTCCCCGCTCTTGAAATTGAGACAACTCTTACTGCTCGCCAAACGTTAACAGTGGATTCTTTTTCAGTCACTTACTTCACTTTATCATCTGCTATTATATCTTTCGTTACTCTAGCTAATTAAATATATTGCAGCAAAATGTCTCAAAAAAGGACATACTATTCACTCAAAAGAAGAAAATGTCATCAAATTTATGAAATATTGAATGTAAAAAAATGCACATAAAAATTGCAAAATAAATATTTTTGACATACAATCACCAAATAGCAACCTTGTTCACATCCTTCTCCCAAAAATAGCGAAATAGTATAGTCGGATACCATGTGATGAATGCGGAGCCAAGTGCCAACTCCTGGTAAACGAACTATACAAGTTAAGGCTTTATCTTGACATTCAAAAAACAAAAATATTTTTTATACATTCTCGCTTATGGATTTAAACTTTTTTTTTTCTTTTTGTAATCTTTTCACGCATTGCACCAATTTGTACACCAGGAAATTAACACAATTACCTTACTTTGTTCTGATGTCAAATACGGAAAAAAAATTAAGTCATCCTTTTTTTTTATCAGATCTGGACTCACACTTCCAATCCTTAACAAAATGATATGAAGCATATTAGGAAGTGTGTTAAGAATGACTACTTTTTTTTTGGGAACAGATAATTTGACAAATTATCTTTCACTAACAATGGCTTTTGTTTGATCATGCTTATGATCAGATCGGTTTGCTTTTATCTGATTTGTTATGCAGTTTGGGTCCCAGAAATAGATAACTATGTAGTGACCTATTCTCCACTAAATTAATAATACTCCTTTTCGGTTGCGTTTTCAGTTGCAGCGTAGTTGCATTAACTCAATGAATTTTAAATGTTAGATGAAACAAATATTTTGATACATTTTTGTCCAGTAACACGAAGAGATAATTCGCATAAAAAATGAAGGTCTTCGATAGCCTCATTAAAAATTATAGGTTTACTGACTTTCTTATTTGCTAACATTTTTTGCTTTTCTTTCTTTATTCATTCGCTTTATCAGCAATTCCCTTTTTTTCTTCTTCTTCTTTTTTTTTATTTTTTTTTTTATTTTATTTTTTTTTTGGATTAGCAACCCTAAATGATCTACCTTCTATTAGTGGAACATTATGAAAAAATTACCAGCTGTAAATATACTAACAAAAAAGTAAATAAATAAAAATAATGAAAAGAAGAAAACTACTAACTATTTCGAAAATATTCAATGTGAAGAAAAAAAAAGAAGAAAACAACTACTAAAAACAAAATTGAAAAAAAATATTTCAAAATTTAAAAAAATTTTTTTTTAAGAAGATGGAAAACAAATCAAAGAAATGATATAATATCGTCATCAGCTCTCACGATTACATTCGCAGAAAAAGAGTGCTTTGTAATATTGCCAAAGCAAAATATATCAATGTAATTGGGGGTTTTTTTCTCCGTGTTTGCCCATTATTTTTAACAACTTATTTTATGAATGCTACCTTACTTGCAGCTTATGTATATTATGTATTATGTTATTATATATATATATATATATGCTAGAAAACAGAACTAATTTTGACACATCTTACCCCACTCTCTTCTATATAACTTTCTGAATAAAAAAAAACTGTTTTTTTTTTTATCTGACAGAATCAAATAGAAGAGTCATAGTAAAAAAGATATAAAAAAATTTAACTCAGGTCACGGAGTGTGCCTGCATGAAATTAAATAGATTGTGAGTGCAGCATCCCAACTCATGCATTCATGATAGCAATCAAAAACGATGAGGTAAGCATAATATTGCCATCTTTAGGTGATGGAAAAAAAACGATAACATTTCGCCGTTTCGTCCCATTTATTACAAAGAGTACTTAAGGTGAACGGCACACTTTCTCTCTCTTTTTTTTAAATTATGTAACAACACTTTCCTTACTTTTAAGGATCCGTAAATTCGCTCTGCTTTTAAAATAACAACTTGAGTGGAGAAGAAAAAAAATAATTCAGTTCACTTTGCAGTACAGTTAAAGTAAAAATAAGTTTTAAAAAAAATAACTTTCCAGTGTTAGTGGAAAGTTGGAGCTATTAAAAGAACAATAATTAAAACTAATTATCGATGAAGGAGAATTTAATGATGTTAAAATAAATTTTACTAAGTGGAAGAGATATTTTATATTATTAAAATGAACCGCGTACACCCTTTTTTTTTACTGTTTAAATTAATAACAAAACTTTCTTTGCTTTTACCAATCTTGAGATATGGCAAAATACGCAAAAAGTAAAATGAACATTGAGGGGTCCAAAGTTTAGATGGCCCTCTTGACCAAACTATTGGAACTATATATCCCCTCTCTTTTGAAGATAAAGAGAAAACAAAGGTATATTTATTCAGAGAAAGAACGTTTTTTGTGTTTTATTCCGTAATTTAAAATATCGTCTGCAATAACTAATTCTCATATTTGAAGTCACCTACCTACTCGAGCCTACTAACCTAGAAGTCTTGGGGTTCGATCCCCGGTGGTGAAGCGGGAACGAACAATCTTTTAAAGTGCATTTTAAACACTTATTTTATAAAATTTCTATTCGTATTATTTTTATTTATTTTTTATAACACATTTATTTAGTTATATACTTAAACAAAAAACTTATAATTTAAACATTTATGAAAAAATTATGAAATATTTTTAAATCAAACTTTTTTATTCCTATGTTAGTTAGTATTTATGTATTTGAACTTTTCCTCAACAGCTGTTGTTTATCGTTTTTTAATTTAATAAGATGAAAAATAATTTAAAAGCAAATTTAATAAAATTTAAAAGTGACTTGTTCTAGTAAAACGGCCCAATGGTAACCTATCGTGGTTTATATTTTATGCATTATGTTTGTATTTTATTATTTATTTTAAAATCTAAGGAATTCAATTTTAATTGAGCATTTCGTTAGTGAAAGTTTTTATAAATATTTGTTACAGATATGTTTTCAAGTAATTCGCTTCAATAGTTTGTATAAATTTACGAGATTTTTGTTTTGATAAAAATTTAGGTTGATACTTGATAAAAAAATGAGTTAGTAAAACTTATTTTACTAATCACAAATAATTAGTTTTTTTCTAAGAACAAAATCATATTAACATAAAAAAAAGTCTGCACTTATAATAACTGCGGGTGGAAGTATAGTTACAATTATTTTGACAAAGCTGTGAAGTAGTTACTTTATCTTTTCTTGACTATGTAACAAAGAGTAACTTCTCTTCATCTAAAGGGTTTATTTTCCGTCTGATTTTTTTTATTAATATTCTGTTACTTTTCTCTATCTCGAAAAAAATAAATAAAACTATTTTAATAACGAGTGAGTTGCGAGTAAGTTTTATATACAATACTCTTTAAGAAGAAAAAAATGTTTCATAATTGTCGCTAGAGCATCTTTAAGAGCAGATTTTTTATTTTCAAGCAGATTTTTTCTTTGTATTTAACTCTTCCCGTTACAACTCTTTGTATTTAACTCTTCCCGTTACAACTCTTTGTATTTAACTCAAATACGTGAAGATCTGATCATTAAATTAAAATTATAAAGGGATATTTTTCTACATTTTGTGTGCTGTAGCGTGTTTTATTGCTATTGCTTACCTGCTTCATTAATTAAAGACTTATACTTTTATGATCACTATTTAGTCAAAAATAAGAACTGAAAAGTTCGTGGGCACTAAAGAAAAGAAGGAAAAAAAAACGAAGCAACATTTGATTTTTGCGTGAAAATTACATCGATTATTTTTTAAACCAAATTGAGAAATTTGATGAGGGAAATCAACTATACAATAATAAACGCAAGTATAATATGATTAAAGCTAATACAAACGAATTCTTCAACTATTGCTTTGTTACTTCCTCATAAGTAACTTACATTTGGAATAGTTCCAAAAAAAAAAAAAAAAAAAAAAAAAACACCGTCCATGTTCATACATTAAATATGTTACCAAACTGTTCAATATCTTCGAAATATAATGAAAGTGTATTTGTAAAGTTTAAATCTGTCAATTTATGTGTATTCTAAAGATCTTAATCTATAACCAAATCTTAAAAGTTGGTTATGGATGATGATGTCTCCGTATAAAATCGCCATTCTAAAAGTTTTTAAAAAAAATGAGGTTGAGGAAATTGATATTTGAAGGAAAATTTTCTAACGAAATAACAATAGATATCGTGCGTCCGAATCACTTTATTTGGAACCGGAAAAATGTCATGTTCGAACTATTTTTTTTTTTGTTCTTTCCTTTTCCGACCTATACCGTTTCGGCAACGGTGGCAGTGACCGCGCGAATGTTATAGAACAATGGAACTAACGAAGATTCTTTAAAAAGGAAGTGGTGCATGAACGTCAAGGAGAAAGATAGACAAATTTTGCAAGTTTCAGAAATGTATATGTATGCTAATTTATAAGTAAAAAGGATCGTGCTTCTATTTTTAACTTTAAATCTAACACTAGAACCCATTTTGGATCGAAAAAAAAGCACGATCATTAGTCGTTGACAAAAATGTTACGATGTTAAATTTTTTATTTTAAAATAAAATGTTAAATTTCTAATAATATATGTTTTCCAAAATGAATAAACTACTGCAGGAATTCTGAAACTTTTCCAAGTTTTAACACCTTTACATTATTAAAAATTGCTCCATGCGATTCCATAAATTTGTACGCAGTATAAAATTTGTTATACACAAAATGTATGTTTCATATATGTTAGATATAGAAGAAACAGAAACTAAGTAAGAGGTGTCAATAATTAACATAGTTTAATAATCATGCCATAAGTATTAAAAATAAAAGATAAATTATACCATCCATACAAGTAATTAAGAATTCGTGAAGTGCAATGGGTTCATTAATATGGGTTCATCCTGGTTTTTAATTTTTTAAATTGTTGATTTTATTTTTTCATATTAATTGTGTGAATTCTTATAGCACGACTAAAACGTACAAATAATTTGTAACGTAACGGTGAATTTCAGTTTTAGTAGATATACGGCAGCTCGTAGGACAACAAACTCACGCCACTTTGAACTCGATTGTTAACACTTAACAATCTACTGATGATGATACCTTTTCGGAAGTGAAAAATAAAATCACGTGAGTTTGATGTCAGCATTCTCAACTACTGATGTTTAAAATTAACTGCACCGTTTAAAATGCATAAGAAGTTAACTTGAAATAAATTGTTCTTCTAATATGCAAAAGCTTCCAAATACAATGTATAAGATAACACATATTAAGAGAAATTGTGGCTAACTATGTTCGGAATTATCATTTGGAATTAAGTTAACTTTATCATATTTCTTCAAAAAAACACATGTAAAGCTTTCCTATGCAGTAACCTGTTTACAATGTCAGTAAACATCTTTAGAGACGTTGAAGTAATCTACAACATCCACAAATTCAACTTTAAAATTTTTAAACATTAATAAACTTTTAAATTTTCTATACTCTACCTAACTGGAAATATAAAATTTATAGATCCATATATTTCTTTATCAAACACAGGCAATGAAGAAAAATAAAATCCATTTTCTATTATTATATATTCTCAGATACAGCTACAGCTGACAAGACATTGACCATAAGCCTTTGCTCCCTGACTATTTGATTTCCGTTATTTGAATTTCAAGATAAAATATTTAATTGAAGGATATAACTTTTTTAGCTTCTTTTGTTAAGGTAAATATTGATGCAATAAACTGGAACAGAATAAACGATGTCGACTGAGAGATCTCATTTAAGTCGTATTTGGAGTCCCTCCGTTACATATGCGAATCTTTTTATTATTATTATTACATACAAGGATTACTAAAAAAAAATTTTCCATTGCCTGCCATAAGCGCTTGTCATGTTTGTGCAAATGTTTTCGAGCCTTTCTTTTAATTAAGAAAATTGTTCGTTTTAATTAACGTGAATAATGGCTGTTGTATACTTGGGTAGCAGAATTTATTAAGCAACACGATCTTCATAAATTCAAGTTTAGTTGCAACGCAGTTTATATTATTGCATAAAAAAAAAGCTTGCATATTTAAAGTTAGTAATAATTACGCACAAAAAAGTTTTTGTTATTAAAAATTATACGATATATATATATATATATATATATATATATATATATATATATATATATATATATATATATATATATATATATATATATGTACCGTTTTTGTTTCTTCGATATTTGACATCTGTTTATGAAACTTTTTTTATTATATTTATGAAATGCTATCTTTGTTTAGTCTAGAATGTAAATAATAAAGCAAAATGCTTTATATGGAATTCTATTGTTTTGCATTTTGGAGAGGAATTTTTTCCTATGAAAAATGCCTTCCATTAAATTTGACTGGATATGCTTACGAAATGAATGTTTATTTCTCAACTGTTTACACGTCTCGTTGAATGTTTAGAAATGATATAAAGTTGAAACAAAAATCTCCAAAAAATCATTGGAAAAACAAATTTTAGAGGTATTATTTATTTACAGAATCCAATGAACGCATTGTGTTATTCGCGTGTACTAAAATTTTCCAGTGGATATAAATTTTAATTTCTTTTGTTTAGAAAAAAGTAATTAACGAAACGTATTAAAATTTGTAGCGTAATATTTTTTTTGAGAAAAAAAATGTCTATAATGTCTACAAAGTGTTGGTCGTCTTGCTTTACTTAAAATATCTAATATTTCGCTATACCGCTGATTTCATTTGTCCTTGAATGTTATGTTACTTGCGTGCACATGTTAAAAACCTTATGAAGGCATAAATGATATCCATACAATCTTTAATTTGCTTGCACTTTCTAAATTTACACGGAATTAACCATCATAGTCATGTTATAACGTTGTTTATTTTTTATTAAAATATGTGTTTTTGTTTTCATCTTTTACCTCAAAATTTTACTTTGTAATTGTTAGAAATTCGGGACCATGTTGAATAATAATATTGTTCAAATATGCTTCAATTTGTACATTTCATCACTTTTACAGTCGATTTTTTTTGGTATGGTCATTGTTTAAAATGCTGAAATTCATGCGAGTAATAACAATGCAAACATTGTTATGTATAGTTTAGGATTTCGTCAGAAAATGTAATGAAATAAATTTATTTCGCTAGTTAAAACTGCTTCATAAGTATTTTTTATTAAACATTAAAATTGTATTTTGCAGACACTTAATTATAACAAACATTCATTTGATCGGAAAGAAAAACAATACTGTAATAATTTAGTCAGCTTTATCAAATAAAAAAAAATTACCTCAAAATCTTATTTTAATATTTGTGCCAAAAAAAAAAAATCAGGATAATATGATATCCTCTTAAAGACCAATCCCAACATTTATGAACATACAGAATTCTAATGCATGTAACTCACTTAAAAAAAAAACTATCAGTTTCGGTATTTGTGTTAAAATAACTCATGGTATCATTTACACTTACTTCTGTTCTTATTAACTTTCAGAAATTTAAAATTTTACAAAGATTTAAAATTGGCTGTTACCGACATAATATTGGATTATGTCCGTAGCACCAAGTTTTTTTTCTTTTTTAAAAAAAAAACATAACTTATTAAAGTTACCAGAATTTGGAGCAGGCGTAAATGATACCAAGAATTATGTGAACACAAATTATTAAAACTGCTTGATTGTTTTCCACCGCGTTATATGGATTTAAAGTCTGTATATATGATTTTCGTAAATGCTGGAATTACTAAAAAAAGTACACATTTTACGAAACTAGTGGGCTGCGCCCCCCTGCTCGCTAACGCTCGTCAACCCACGAAAATTGCTACACAATCTTATATGGTTTGCTTCGCTCGCTTCTAACTTAGGTACATTGCAAATAGACAAAATTCTAAGAATTCAAAACAATTATTCAAATCCATATAACAACTTCCTTTTTTTTAAAAAAATTACATCTTTTTAGTAAATACTAAGTCATTAAAATAAATTTGAATTCAAATAAATGACATGTAATTCGTTAAACCTATTAGAAATGTGCTATAGTATAATTCGTGAAATCTATCGAATAGAGATCTATCGACAAAGACTACTCACTTCTGCCTAGCTTAATAGTATGAGATTGCCGCAGCTGATGCTCTCTGGTTATTTCAGTTTCCGTTTTTAAAAGCACTATATGTTGAGCCACCTCATCTAGATTTGGCATGTGACATTTTTAGCGGCAATCATTGGTCGATTCGCCGTGTAAGAGAAATAGTAACGTAAACAAAACAAAGCAAACGTTGCCACCGGCGGAATAGAAATACAGCCAAAATTTGGGAGCCACGTAAGAGAATTATATATATTAGATTACTTCAAATGGCATTAATTTAATTTTTGAAAACAATTTAACTGTCTTCTGTGTTAATGTTACACTTAAATCTGAGGAAATGCGAAGGGGTGGGAGTTTTTGATACGATTTCAAAACTTAATAACGAATATCACGCTGAAGAACAATATAACTTTCATTTATTTACTTATTTTTAAAAAAAGTTTTAAAAGCACTCGTATTTTAAAACAGTTTTTAGAGACAAACAAAAACAATTTGAGCTGTCGCAGCTGTTGAAATTTAGGGTTGCGGCAAAGAAGACAAGAAGAAAAATTAAAGAATAGCGAAAACAAGTGAAAATAATGCGTAGACCTTGAAACCTCTGAATGTCGACAATGATGTGAATACTCGCGTGAAGATTTTCGAAACTTTCAAAACTATTTTTTTTTTTTTTTTAATGACCGCACTCAGTGGTAATAGAATGAACTTACATTCCAGGAACCAATACAAGCATGAAATTAACTTTTGGTGAGAAGAACTTGAGTTCAAGATACTAATATTGCACTTAAATATAAGATAAAGAAATAAGAAACCTGCAATTTAATACATGAGAACAATTTATTTTCAAAAAATTAGGTTATTGTAACAGACAGTTTGTGAGAAATTTTTGTTGTTGTTTGTAATTTATATTTCTTAAGAGAACATGTATAAATGTTTGAACTGTGTGTATAATCTTAATTCTTGCCTTTTAGCAGCAATCGCTGTTTTTGAATGCAGATCTGAAACCAATGTTAGCTATTTTGATCCGTTTCTCTCAGCAATTAATGAATATTTTTTTAAGAGAAATTTATACTAAATGTAATTTTTAACACGAACTGGAAAGTTTGAATGTGATCGATAGTTGGAATATTTTTTTATATTATTTAATTTAGTTGATATTTGTATTAAATTAAGCTAAAAATCTATATAATCTTCTATTATAAAAATCATTGAAATTCATAAGGAATTATTAGATTGCTATGGCAACGATATAACAGAAGCCGTAACTGTAATAATGGATTGTTCTAAAAATCGTGATAATGAATTGTTTTAAAAATCGTGTATAGAAAAGACAAAATATTACAAGTTCAATAAAAAAAATGAGTAGCTCCCTTCATACAAAGTTGAAACACATTTTAAAAAATGGTTACTAGCACAAAATGCCGCCTTTACAATTAAATTTCTTAAAATTAATGCTGATAGTGACAGTTTTTTTCTTCTTCATGTTATTTGTTTATAGTGTAAATACTAAATGAAGACTATGTTGTAAAACTAAAAAATTTTGTAATTCAAGTTGTAAAGTTCAAACTTTCCTTTAGATTTAATAACTTCAATTTGTTTCCTTTAATAAATTAATTTTGCACTTTTTAAATTTATTTTTGCAATCCAAAGAAATGAAGATAAGAGTAGGAAGTTCTATGATACTAGAAAATGGAAGGTATTCTTTTTTATAAAACATGGAAGATTGCCTTAACATAAGTGTGACAAACAGAATTAGAGCCCTTAAAAAAACCCAACTAAGATGGTGATATTTCCTGTTTTTTTTTTATTAGTTTTTATGTAATCCAATGCTGGCAAATAAATTGTTGTAACTATTTTGGCTGAACCGTTTTAAATATTCATAGCCAACGAAAATAGGAATGATAATGGTAGCTTCTCAAGTGATTTATAATAAATATTGAAAAAGTATATCAAGAGATATGATCAATTGATACTATAAATACATATAAAATCGCAATGTCACAGAACTTAATGTATGCACGAAAATGCTTAACTCATACATTTCCTTTCAGAAAAAGAATTGTACATTTTTATTTCTATTTTAAGCATGTTATGTGCCGATAAAATCAAATGATTGCCATTTTTTTTTCTTCTTCTAATTTCAGAAAACAGGTGTAGTTTTAGTACATCTGCAAAATTTTCTTCTCAGTTTGTGAAATCTCTTGAAAGAAAATGCAAGACAAAGAAACGGTGGACGAAGCTGAGGAGGCCTTAACAACCAAAGGCGATTCCATCAGCAGAACCCCCGACAAAAAAGAGGCAGACGCAAATAAAAAAGAGTCAGCAAAGGATGGAAAATTTGCCTTCAAAAAGATGAAGCAACCAAAGAAGGGTAATATTTCCTTTAATGCATACTCTTAGAAACTTAGTCAAAAAATAGAATCAAAAACTTGTTTGGAGTAAGCAGTTTGGAATGAAAGAAAATTATTCGAGACACTTCCACGTTTATTGAGGCAATAAACCTAGTTTAGATGTTTCACATCCCGCCTTCTTCACTAATAATTCTACAAATTATGTAGTTTATTCTTTGTTTTCTGTGTGACCTCTAATTTGTCAAATTCTTTACTTTGTTTTTGAAAAGAATTCTAAATATATCAATGTCAGTGGTTCAGTAACATTTTACGAATTTATAATTTTAATTCAATTAATTAAGCCATTTATTAATTAATTGCAATATATATATATATATATATATATATATATATATATATATATATATATATATAAAGGGGTGATCAAATGAAAAGGTACGAAACGACACGGTGGGTACAAATGTAGACTTTATTCAAAATATACACCATAGGCCTGTGCACAGCGATCCCACTGATGAACAAGCCGCAGGATTCCTTGTTCCCAGAATTCCTGGGGTCTTGACGAGACCCAGTCCTTCACAGCGTCCTTGAGTATGTCGTCCGAATTGAAGAGCTTCCCTTTCAGGTGTTTCTTCAGTGGACCAAACACATGGAAATCGCAGGGCGACTAGTCCGGATTGTAGGGCGGATGGTCCAACGTCTCCCACTTGAACTTGGCCAGTTCCATATGTGTGAGTCTGGAGACGTGTGGACGCGCGTTATCGTGGAGCAGAACCACACCTTACGTGAGCAGCCCGGTCTTTTGTTCTTGATGGACCTGCGTAGGCGTCAGAGTGTCTCACAGTACACATCGGAGTTAATGGTTTTTCTGTGCTCGAGGAAATCGGATAACACCTCGCTGCTCCTCAATCGTCGAATTTTGCAACTCGAACGCCATCCGGTCCTCATACTGACTGCCGCATCATTTGGACGCCGCTTTTGATTAGAGCCTCTGCTCTCTCCTGCTCATGCGGGCACCAGCGCATGCTCCGATCCCAGTCAGAGACTCCAATCGCATCCCGAGATGTCTCGCTACGTTCTCCCATACTGGAATATGCAAATATTTAATTGTTATGTTTTTACGTCGTTTCGTACCTTTTCATTTGATCACCCCTTGTAGAAATTATAATAAGTAATATTTGAGAGGGGAAGAAAAAACGTTGACGAAACCTGAGAAATTAATCTTATTTAGTGTGGAGGGTTAAAAATGTAAAAACCAGTTTGATAAGGAAAAAAAAATTAGTGTTTTATATAATTGCATCTCTCATCTTTTCAGTTACTTAAGGTAATTAAAGAGTTTCGGATATTTTTAATATTGCCTCCTACAATTAAACTTCGTCAGATTTCGATAAAGTTATATTTTTTCTCCTCATTTAAATATTAATTTTTCACGTTAGGAAAAAGCAAGTTTAATATTTTGTATAAGTTGGTTTTATCGGAAATTTGAATTCGAGTGATCTCTCCCCTGAGCCACAGTGGCACTATCTTAATGTATGGTAAATATAGAGATACATCGCAAAATTATCAATTTTTTTTTAGGTTAAGCAATGCTCATATAGACAAAGATCTATCTGCGGTATAATGTCTGCCTTTATTATACACATTGTTATAGAGTGTGTTTTATCTGTATATATTACTAAAAAACTTTGGAAATGGCTAGAATACTTCAAAAACATAATAAAGAATTAAAACTATAAATAAAGAGAATTAGAATAAATTACGATTTACACTCGAAGATATTTTAAACTCATTTATTGCTGCTCATTGTAAAACTTTCCAAATTTTGGACTACAGCTAGCATTTCTTTTCCGGTAGGGGAGAGTGGGGTCAATTGTAACATTTTTTACTTAACTATTTTTAACTAACAAAAAATCTAATATATTATTAGTATTAATTGACAGACGAGTAAAGTAGACTATCCTCTACTGGAAAAAAAAATACCTAATTTTAAATGTTATTATATTAGTTATTAACAATTTTTGACAGTCGAGCACTTGTAACAATTGCCCCCACTTACGGGATCAATTGTAACAGTTCATAAATTCAACTAAAACATAGTTAATTATACATATTATCATAGTTGTGATATATTTTTTCATTGATCAAAATAGTAGTGATATTTTAGGAGTAAAAATAATAATGAACAGAGACCTAAAGGGTTAAACTTTTAACTTTAAGGGGTTAAAAATTTTAATTTATGCTGTGAAAGGTGACAAATAAAATAATGCACATGCAACATAATATAAATGATATATGAAACTATTGGTGGTTCTTAAAGACTTAAGTAATGGTTTGTAAACATAAGATTATTTATTTTCAGCTGTTACAATCGTCCCTTTACTTATTGTTACAATTGTCCCCAAGACGCCATTTCAGCTTCATTTGTTAAAAACAATGCTAGTTAATTAGCAAAACTGATCTTTTTTTTATTGAAATGTTAATTAAGGTGTCCACTTACATATTCGGTTACTAATTTTTATTTGTTTAAACAAAATTACTTTGTTACAATATAATATTCTAATACCAAAAAAAGTACTTGCGTGGCGTGAAAATATCTTTTGTGATCTAACTCTTTCAAAAGTACATAAAAATGATTGCCATCAGGGGTGTACATGTAGATTTATTAAATACACCTTGTGCGCCACCTAGGAACCAAATCTAGAACCCGACACTCGAAATTTTTGCTCTGTTACAATCGTACCCTGTTACAATTGACCCCACTCTCCCCTACTCAACGTGCTAAATAATAGTTAAAAACACAAATTTTACACATGTAGGAAAGGCAGTAGGCTCACACAGCTTTTCACTTAAGAAAGGATACACGATTTTTTTTTGTACATAAAGCGTTTTGATTAATGACCTTTAAACTTTTTCCTGCTGCATAGCTATTTAAAAGAGAAGTTAGATTTAAAGTCGTTGGACACCTCGCGGAACCTTACCTTGGTAGAGAAAATTAATGTAATGTTCACGAGAATTCCTTCAGATGCTTAGCTTTTACGAAGGTTCACATAAAGGTGTGAGTTGACTGTTTCATGCTAATCATGAAGTCAGTTCTTCTCCATCAGAAATGGTTTTACACCTGTTTCCATGGCAGCAGTGGGGAAGGGTTCTCGAAAAAGCTGGACATTATTCAGTGAAATTTTGAGTTATAGTTGATCTTTTTTGGTATTTTCTCACATTAACTAAGTTTCTTCAGTTGTTCTATTTGATATTGCCTAATAAATAATCCTTTTGACTTTTGTAGAGAAAACAGATAAAAACAAACCAGACAAAAAGAAGTACGAAGGCGAAGGAGTAATATTCAAAGCAAAACTCATCGGTGTGGAATCTGTAAGCGATGCAAGAGGCGACAAAATGTGTCAAGAAGCCACTAAGAGACTTAAAGTAAATATCATGCCAGGATTTATTTTTCTCTCTCAAACAAATGGGGAAATATGGATGGTAGTCGTAATCTTTTAAATAGGGTTCAAAATATTTAAGATTGCGTTTACCATGCATGTTTTGTCGGTACAAAATCTTAAGGTTTGTTTATTCAGAGAAAGTACGTTTCATGTCTAATTTTCGAACTTGAAAGTTAGTACTGTTTTATTAGTATATTTGAGACCACCCTGTCGGACCATTAAGATTGACACATAGTTCGTGAAAATCCGTTTATTAGAACATAAGTTATTTAAGGTGATGTCTTTTTTTTTATTTTGCGAACTGTATTTTATTGAAACGTGATCAAAGCCTGAATAAATGCTGCAGGGTTATTTTAACAGGGGCTTATGTAGATGATTGGATCTGGTTTGTAAGCCAAAAGTCTACACCGCTTATTTATAAATCCGACTTAAATAAAACGAAACAAATGCTTGCGGATTTTTGATCATGGGCTGTTTTGTTTAGGAATGAATAGAGTATGTATTCATGGATCTGTAAGGTTGTGTCGACACAAAAAATCTTTGTAAATAGAGTCTCAAAGACATATTTCTCGGCGCACTTTTACCAATAGTTTCGGCAAATTACTTTTCCCTTTGGCTGTACGTTTTAGTAAGAAGTGGGAATAGACTGAATTGAGGTAAACGGCAAGATTTGGTGAAACCATAGTAACGAAGAGGGGAAGAGTAGAAAAACCACGTATCACAGAGACGAATATTTTATTTACAAAGAGTATAATTATATATTATCGACCCAAGAGGGCTACATGAATATTAAGAGGAGTCAATGAAAATCTGTAGAAACAAAATGAAGCAGAAAAAATCTATTGAAAAATAAATACTCAATAAGAGGGGAATTAGGTGACATAGCACTAAAATTAGATAGCTAAAAAACCAGTTTTGAAAAAATGATCTCAGAAAAAAAAAATTTCTTTCTATTTGTGACACCTACCGCTTCATACAATTATTTTAGTTATTTCATTTCAAATTTATAACCTATTTATAAAACTCGGAAAACATTCAATCATCTAGCTTTAGTACAAAACCCAGGTCTTCAATAGAAATGTCCATATTCAATAGCTTTCGTACAATACCTATTATCTATATTTAATATCTAATTTCACTATGGTTAGGGAAACAATGAATTTTTAAAATATCAAAAATGAACACTTTTGTTTTGTATATTAATGCTAGAAACCTAATTATTTTTAAATAATTATTTTCGATAGCAAATAAAGATTAGAGCAAATTTTATGTGAAATAAATTCAACACTTACAACTTAAAATCTACATTTTTATTCAAACTTATGCAATTTGTTTTGAAATGAGGACCTTTTTTTTCAAAGATATATAAAAAAAATAAAGAAGAAGAAAGAGTGTTATCCAAACAGTAGTGTTGTTGACAGTGCGGTACAACTTTAAGTTTAGTTTGTTTTGCTTAACTCGTTTTAAAAATTAACCTTTTAGGAGAAAAAGCGTGGGTGCTTTTATTTGGCAAGTGCTCAATGGTATCTTTCCAAATTTTCATATGCAAAGACAATTAAAACAAGATTATGATCCAGAGATTTAGACCCTGTATCGCGGCGAAAAATGTCGCTGGTTCGTGAGCCGAACCTGAAATATAAGTATTTTATTCTTTACAAGCGAATAGTATTGGTAAGAGTTTTTTTTTTTTTCTGTAGAGTTGGCGCATGTGGTATGTATAGTCAGTCTGGCAATGATTTAGCGTTCAGCAGTTTCTACATTTTTTTTATAATTAAAAATTTTAAGGACAAAATGATATAAATGAGTATTGTAGATGCTTCGTTGTATACTAATAATAAAAATATACTATGCGCACATTTTAATAATAACTATTCATTCCTTTCTACGAAGCATGTTTTAGTTTGAATAAAACTCTTTCTTAATCTTAGAAATTAGAAAATTATTTATTCTTATTTCCGACAGATTGATGTAAAAATGATTATGAATAGTCTTTGATTTTTAAACTTTTTTTTTCGCATTCCTATTTCTTCATAAACCTCTTTCAACTGTTCTATTTCATAACCATGTCTTTCTCTTAATTACAGCTAAACGTTAAAAACTTGGGACCTCATAAAAGAAAAATAAGTGTAGCAGTTTCTTTACAAGGTATAAAAATAAAAGATGAGAAAACAGGGGTAAGTAGGCTTTGAATAACACAGATTAAGCTTGAATGATACGTTCTGTTACAAGTATACGATGCACAAAGACTTGGATCTGTGCCCTCACCAAGCTTCAGGTACATGCTATAACTGTTCAATGTGTATGAGCTCACGTAAAGCAGTGGTCGGATTTCGGAAGAAGCTGGTCGACATCCAAAAGATTAAATCGCTCATATGTATTAACCACAAGTGCTTCTTGTGCAACAAAAGTATGAAAAATATAAAATAATTCACTAACACATTATTTTAATTATTATTATTATATTATCCATACAGAGTGGTTTGAAGTTTTTCGCTTTTGGAACGTGATTTTTGTTGTACACTTCTATCAGATTTAGCTTCAAAAATAATTTTCATGTTTTTTAGAATTTTAAAAATCAGCCAGCAGTTGTTAATTCAATCCTGGCAGCCGAAGCAATGTGCACCTTAAATCTGTTGCGGTTAAAGTCCTCGCGTCGGTTGTGGGGTTGAAACTTGGGTACCCCTGCTCAGGTACTATCCATGTCGTCTGACTGTGGTTAAAACGACGCTACATTGCTAGCGCATAGATTTCCAAAAACGGGGTCAGGGGTTCAATGAGTGCAACCTTGATCACCCGGCACACATCCTAGCTTTCTTTGAATATCATATTTCTAGGAATGTCAAGCACAGCAATAGTTATAGCGGCACTCGAAAGTATTTGGGGTAAACAAACTTACACTTACAAGGGAAACTAGAGAAGTGTGACTCGCCAATTTTGAAATAAACTAGTGGGATGTATGCCTTATGAGGAATAATTTTAGGGGGCAACATTCGTTTCGGCCCATCGAAGGTCCTGTGAGAGATGAAAAAGTATATCAATCTATAGAAAAATCGGTATTTTATTACTTCAATGCAGACTATTAGTTATAGCAATTATCTCATACTCCAATTAATTTTGTGGCACTTTCACGTACTATATAATGCATATTTATTGTCAAAATTGATTTCGAAAATTTTATATATCTTTAGTTTTTCAGAAAAACCTGTTAGGTTAATTTTTAAAAAAAATTTACGTAAAAAAATTTTTCTTCAAAAAATTTTCCAAGTTAATTGGAGTATGCAATTAATTAATAATTAATTTGCTAAATAATTTATTAATTAGCAACTTAATTAATTATCCAATTAATTACAAATTAATTGGAGTTTGAGACAATTACAATAACTAATAGTCTGCATTGAAGTAATAAAATACCGAATTTTCTATATATTGAATTATTTTTTATCTCTCACAGGACCTTCTGTGGGCCGAAACGAATGTTGCCCCCTAAAATAATTATTCCTCATTAAGGCATACATCCCACTAGTTTATTTCAAAATTGGCGAGTCACACTTCCCTAGTTTCCCTTGTTAGTAGCATCACTCTTGCTGTGGTGGACATTAATAGTAATATGGAGATAATAAGTTTGAATTATATGTATAGTTAGAAGTTATATGTATAGTATAGAAGAAAGCTGTTTCGTCATTGGGATGATTGGCGGGTGTTGCACTCACTGAATATTTGTAGTGCGTCGTCCATGACACAAGTAGACATCCATGAATCAAACGTCTTTGTTAATCGTATACTTGCAAATCAATTTATCATTTAAGCTCGCCTTATATAATAATTTTTTTTCTTCAATTTTCTTTGTAATATATATATACATATGTACACAAGTTGTTTTGTAACCACAGTCCTTAATGTATATATTTGCATCATTGTAAATAAATGAAGTCCTATAAAGAGTTAATTTAGGCCCGTAAAATCAGCTTCAGAGCCATAAATACTGCCTTTAGCTTCGCCCTCCAATAATAAACTAGTTTTTGTCACAACCATGTCCACTAGTTAGGTCACAAACCTTACACATGACTTCCCCATTTAGTAGATTTCATAAGATAGTCTGATCGAAATCTTCAGCAATTTGTTCAGCTTTGAGTATGTACTTTGACTATTCAATTCTAAATAAATTTAAGAGAAAACATTTAAATTTTAAGGTAAAGAGTTTAACAGTTGTCAAATACTGTTCAATAGAAGCCAAAAAATTTATTTTCTTTTCAGATAAAAAAAATAGGGAAAAGTGGGGTGAGACAGGGTCTTTTGGAGTTAAACTGTTCATTGTCAGATTCAATCAAGATATTCATTGTTTAGTTGTATAAAATATATCTTTTTGGATAAATCATACAAGTACTACTTTTCTTATAAATGATTCAAATCACTCTTACGCCATTAGTGGGTTAAGACCGGGTAACTTTATGAAAAATTTAGAAGTAGTATCATTTCAGTAGCAAACATTTCTTGACAGAAAAATTATGCGTGTTATTTACATGTGATGTAGTCAAGGCCCGAGGAAGACTTCTCATAAAAATAAAGTATTCATTAGCTTTTTAAAAATAAAATTGCAGATAATTTCTCTACATCTATATAACACAATTTTGTATAAAGGGATGTCAAAATATGAAAAGTAAGGCTTTTTGTGGAAATGGCTCGTAAAACCTGGGTTCAGCCTTGGATGCAGCTATCTGCTCAAGAAAAAACGGGTCTTAAACCGAGAGCAAGAGATTACCAAAACGTAAATGAATAATGTTATTAGTGGACTAAATTGTTTGTTAAGATATGAATATTTAGTAAACGCATCATAAGCTGGACAAAAAATATTGCGTTTGTAGTAGCTGTAAATGACTAATAAATAACAAAAAAGCTAGCAAAACAAACTTATTAACACAGAGGCCGTGAATTAATCAACACTAATATGTTAGATCCTTTTTCTTAATAGTAAACTTTTTAACTTTTAATTAAATAACAAAATAAATACATGAAAAAAAGTGTTTCAGATAAGTGTTATTTTGTATTCCGTTTTAACATTTTAAAATGCTTAATATTTTAATCACCTTCATAAAAAAATAATAGAAAGTAATTTTTACAACTTCACAATTCAAACAGTAGGGGAGAGTGGGGTCAATTGTAACATTTTTTACTTAACTATTTTTAACTAACAAAAAATCCAATATATTATTACTATTAATTGACAGACGAACAAAGTAGACTATCCTCTACTAGAAAAAAAATAAATACCTTATTTTAAATGTTATTATATTAGTTATTAACAATTTTTGACAGTCGTGCACTTGTTACAATTGTCCCCACTTACGGGGTCAATTGTAAGAGTTCATAAATTCAACTAAAACATAGTTAATTATGCAGATTATCATAGTTGTGATATATTTTTTTATTCATCAAAATAGTAGTGATATTTTAGGAGTAAAAATAATAATCAGCAGAGACCTAAAGGGTTAAACTTTAACTTTAAGGGGTTAAAAATTTTAATTTATGCTGTGAAAAGTGACAAATAAAATAATGCACATGTAACATAATATAAATGATATAGGAAACTATTGGTGGTTCTTAAAGAGTTAAGTAATGGTTTGTAAACATAAGGTTATTTATTTTCAGCTGTTACAATCGTCCCTTTACTTATTGTTACAATCGTCCCCAAGACGCCATTTCAGCTTCATTTGTTAAAAACAATGCTAGTTAATTAACAAAACTATTCTTTTTTTTTGTTGATATGTTAATTAAGGTGTCATCTTACATATTCGGTTAATAATTTTTATTTGTTTAAGCAAAATTACTTTGTTACAATATAATATTCTAATGCCAAAAAAAGTACTTACGTATCGTGAAAATATCTTTTGTGATGTAACTCTTTCAAAAGTACCTAAAAATGGTTGCCAGCAGGGGTGTACATGTAGATTTATAAAATACACCTTGTGCGCCACCTAGGAACCATATCTAGAACCCGACCCTCGAAATTTTTGATCTGTTACAATCGTACCCTGTTACAATTGACCCCACTCTCCCCTAATAATAAATAAAAATATTTTCCAATTAAAGTTTATTTCTTTCTTTACTAGGCTGTGATGTACCATCATCCCGTGTCACTTATATCCTTCATATCTCAGGATATTACAGATGCAAGAACTTTTGGTTACGTTTTTGGATCTGCAAGTGAACCACACCAATTCATAGCAATCAAAACGGAAAAGCCAGTAAGTTGACACCGTCTCATCGTAATGAAATAAATCTATTTTGCCAAAAGGATCGTCAAGATATGTCTTCAGCTCTAAAAAATATCCTCAGGAATCATGCCGTTAGGTTCACTCATTCAGGTTCCATTCAGGTTCACTCCACCATTCAGGTTCACTCCACCATGTAACGCAAATGAAAGTTGGGCCTGAGATGCTTGGTCCAGGAGCTTTATTTTATTTGATAAACGGCGTTGAAGAGTCGATCCATTTTTTGGGTTTATGACTATTTTATATTCATCTCCTTAGCCTTGTTATTTTTAACCAAACCCAGAAGGCAAGGGAACTCCTGGATCAACCATTGGGACAAACTAGCCTTCCAGGTGGACTTTTTGATGCAACTAACCCGCATTTGAGTTACATGGGAAGAAAAACGAAAACCTCTTGCGGTTAGACCAACGGCAAGGGGATTCTAACTCATCCGTCTACCACTGAGGAATTTTACGTCGGCACATTTCGAATCGACCAGCCATAGTTTGGATTTAAACCAGAGTCACCGTATCGGGATACGAACGCTCTATACTTTGAGATTCCAAGGCCCAACAGCTGAATTATTTTCTATGTTTGGCTCAAAATTACAAAGCTGCTAAGTTGAACTTTGATATAACTCCAATATGAATCGACACTGTCAAACATAGGTGACAAAATAAAATACTTCCTATCAAAGAAGACTAGATTTCTACATAAAAGGCCGTTACAATTATAATTTGATAACGTAAAAATAATTAATGATGATACAATATAAGTTAATCGTTTATTATAGGATAACGTATACTTTGTCTAAAGATCGATTAGAACGTTATGGTTGTATAAATTCAGGACTATCTGAATATTTACAAACACGAGTAAAATTAATTCCACCTCAGTTTTAAAATAGATACAAATACTACAAAAAGCAGTAAAGATAAATATTTTTCTAATTCTTTAAAGAATATTTATGTTGGTGATTACATATAAACAAGGTGCCCCAACTGTGTTTAGAATGTTACATACATCAACGACTATAGCATGTTAAGAGGAATATTATTCTAGTTAGACCAAGTAACACATGTAGGTAGAAGACCTGAACTTCGGTAATTTTTCACTCCATGAATTATTTCGAGTGAGAGAATATTTACTACAGTCAATTCGCTATAACTCGAAGTACGATAACTCGAATATTACTATAACTCGATTTTTTTATGAGGTCCCGACCCTTTTATCTTCCATTTCATGTTAATGATTCTCGATTACTCGAATTTTACTCCCTTTAACTCGATTTTTTTTTTTTTTTTTTGGAACTTTCAAAGCAAGAAAAAAAACCTAGGAGCTGATATCTTGCCCCTTCCTTTGCAACACACACACAATGCTTTTCGCACTCTTCATGGAGAAGGTAAAGCTGTCCCTCTTGAAGTATGTGAACTGTGGTTAAATGAAACGTTACCAAATTTACTTCAAGGATACAGTGAAAAGGATGAGTGATGTTTTCAATATTGATGAAATGGGTTTATTTTTTAAATGTCTTCCAAATAAGACTATGATGTTTAAGGATGAAAACTGCTCAGGGGGTAAAATGAGCAAAGAACGTTTGACTGTCCTAGTTGGAGGAAATGCGTCTGGGGCAGAGAAATTGCCCTTACTTGTTATCGTTATCCCCGATGTTTCAAAAATGTAAAAACGTGTCCTTTGAATTACAAGTCTAACAAAAAGTTTTGGATGACATCAGTTTTATTTGAAGACTATGTAAGAAAATTTGATCGGAAATTCTTCGCTAAAAAAAGAAAAGTGATACTCTTTATGGATCATTATGCACAGCGCATAATGATCTACCTAATTTGAAAGCAGTAAACTTGCAGTTTCTCCCGCCAAACACAACAGCAAAGTTGCAGCCGATGGACCAGGGTATCATAAAGTGCTTCAAACAGTCTTATCGTAAATGGCTTGTCAGAAAAATAATCTTAAATATTGTAAGCATTTAGAAGATTTGTAATTAATAAGCATTAATTAAATAATCCGACAATATTTTGAAAGTCAAAAACCGAAACTAACGGTAAGTCGAACTTCCGATATATCGAAGTTTTTCGTCAGTCCTATCAGATTCGAGTTATCGCGAATTCACTGTATATAGGCAAAATAAGTTAGCATGAAAATAAATGCTAAGAGTTTCAATAAAAAATGCTTGGAAATTTGTCAGGAGTCTTTTGCTAAGCTGCATTTTATGTACGCAGCGCGCTTTATTTAATAAACCTCAACACAATCAGTTTACAATAAATTATGATTTTTAATGAAATACCTGAAGGTAATATATTTTATTCTTTCTAATATTTTAAGTAACGTTTTCATGTAACTGCTTTACTTTTAAATTCATTTTTTATTTCAATATCAAATTTTGAAAGAAAGGTATTTTTCATTAGTTTTATCATTTTGACTACGACCTTCCAATATTTACATGAGATAGTCTATAATTTTTTTGTAATGCCTTTCTTCAGACATCACTTAGACAACATTTATTAACAAAATATTTAAATCGAAAAAGAATTCAGAAGCACAGTTTTCACATTTTTTAATACAGAAAAATAATAATAAAAACGTTATGCTGTACACATAGTAAAAAAGCAAGATTTTTAAAGATACGGGCAAGCATTTTAAAGTAAGTTTTGCTTGTTCTTCATTTTTTACGATGGAGAACGACATTTTTTAATTCAGTGAAACCTATTAAGTTGTCCACCTCTGCCAATTGAGGAACTGTCTAAGTTAAGATTAATGGTTAAGTTCCCGAATGCAAAAAAAAAATTTTTTTCTACCATTATACTTGTGCAAGTAAACCATCATATTATAGTCTAGTCCCAAGAGTAGTTAAGTCTAAAGCTATTTTTTACATCGGCTAATCTTCGAACAATCCAGCGATTAATACGAATTCAAGTCAGATTTTACCTGATTAAATTGAGTTTTTTTTTTCATGCTTAAGTAAAAAGAAAGAAAACAAGTAAAAATACATACAGGCAAAAAGAAATAAAGTTTCAGATCACAGATAATCAGTATGGACTTTAAAAAAAAAAAAAAAAAAACGGAATTGTTAAAAACAAAATTTTCAACTGTTTTCTCGATACATCACAATTCTTAATTTATTTCATGCTTTCCTTTTCAGGCTTTTCATGTCGTTTTGGCAATTAGAGATTTATTCCAGACGGTCCTATTTCACAAAAAGCAAGAAATCGATAATGCCAAGAATGAGTCCTCTAAGAATGAGGTGACACAACCCCAAAATGAAGTACGTCTCAACTATAGCTCTTAAACTATATAATAACACATAACCTTTTTTTTTCTATTTACGTTATTTTGTTTAAAAACTAATTCGACTACTCATTTACTTTTCTCCTTGTTTTATTTACTTCTTTAATTCATTCCCTATAATAAATTACAATTAAATAACGATAACTACAGTTAATATCATGAAACCGCTGCTTAACATAAGTTCACTAATTAATAAAAAATGATACCTAGAGCCTAACTATAATGTATTTTTATTAACCTATAATTCTAGCAGCCGAATTATATCGAATGCTCTGCTCCAAGAATTTTGATACATAAAATGATCTGTGGTTATCGTCAAAAATAGACAAGTCTCGTTAACCAAATTCCATATCTTTTTGACGAATGATTGTATTAAGAAAATTATTATTATTTTTTTTTAAATAACGGCAGGCACTTGAATTCTCGTTCTTCACCTTGGAAGATGCCGGAAGTGTTGCTCATTTAACGTTACCCAGTGGGCACCTGTGAACCTAAGTCACGGAGGCGAGCAACATTGACCACGCCACACTGCCACAAACCCGTTCATAGGGCGGGCCACATTCACACGTCACACACAACAGAGGACAACACAGAGAGAAACATCCATGCCCAGAGCGGGATTCGAACCCGCAGTCATTGGCTTCGCAGTCAGGCACGCTAACCGCTCGGCCGGCATTAAGAAAATTATGAACAGCATATGAAATGTATGGAAATAAATGGTTCAGTAGAAACCAGGGCTCGAAAAAACTCAGAAATTTTACGCGTCCCCGAGGACGGCTTGTCCAACAATGCACCCGTCCTCCGTTGAAACTAACCCGTCGCTTTTCAATAAATAAAAATATAATTTTCTCCTATTTATTACAAACATTTATGTAAATTGCACAATGAATTAGTCGTTGCTAGGATTACATTATACAGTAATAAAAGAAATGCTAGGTTACTAATAGTAACCTAGTATTTCTTTTATGAAATAATTTAAATGACAAGGGTCAAGTTATCTGGAATGTCAAGTTATCCGAGGGTACTGCGTTTTTTAAATGAATCAAATACGACGTTTGCCAGTTCCACAATCAAGCCAATGATTTACAGAGGTTTCTGAACAGAAATCTGAAAGGGGTTCCATTTAGGTAGATGTTTATAATTGCTTTTAAAGCTTCTTGTTTAAGACCAGTACGTATTGTGTTTTTTTGTATGTTTATTGCTGCAAATTACCTTTCAACCGCTGCAGTACTCCCAGACAGAGAAAACATCAATATATGCGCAGTATGTTGCTGTATTGTGGGTCATTCTGCTGCCTTGTAACTTACAAGACTCTTGTAAGATAACAAAAATTGAAAATGTATCACGAACATTAACGGGAAAATGGCCGTCCGCGCGGACGTCGGATTCGAGAAATTCTTTGTCCGCGGAGAATTTTTGACTGTCGAGGACGGGCGGACGGGCTGTTTTTCGAGCCCTGGTAGAGACTTAATTAGTTCTACTCCATTCTGCGACGTACATCACAGTTTTGAGAAAATTTCTGCTTAAGAGCCTATAATAATAATGCCTACTATCTGAAATCTCTGACTCAAATAACTAAGATTCCCAAAAATTAAAAATTCTAACAAAAATATAGTATAAATATTCTCCATTTTTTGCAATCACTAACTATCAAAAGTGGTGGTTTTTAGAACTCAGTTTAGTAGACCAGGCCACACATATTTGATTGCTTCAAAACTGACTCATTTTATATGTTTTGACTAGTTCACAAATTAAATTTTCAACACTATTTTTTTTTACTAAATAAACATTCTAGTTTAGTTACATTTTATGGACTAATGTCACAACCTAGCAGCAGTACAGTCATCTTTATGAACATCGAACTAAGTAAATGAATGTGACATCTTTATCAATTTTCTCTATTGTTAACAAATGTTTTTTATGATGAACATTTTCATATAACTTTTGCTGAAAATTAAATTTTTTATTTTTTATAATAGAGTAAAACAGAAGAAATTTCTTCAACTGAAGAAAAGGCAAATACTGAAAATGTTGTTTTTGTAAGTATGACTTCCTTTAACTATATTTAGTTCATATGACTTAAATTTATAGAAAATCAATGCTTGTTTTATAGATTTATTTCTAATCTAATCATTTTGGTGAATAACAAAATTGTATTTGTATCAGGGCTCGAAAAAACTCAGAAATATTACCCGTCCCCGAGGACGGCTTGTCCAACAATGTACCCGTCCTCCTTTGAAACTAACCCGTAGCTTCTAAATAAATAAAAATATAATTTTCTTTTATTTATTACTAACATTTATATAAATTGCACAATGAATTTGTAGTTACTAGGATTACATTATACAGCAATAAAAGAAATACTAGGTTACTAATAGTAAAACCTAGTATTTCTTTTATGAAGTAATTTATTTCTTTTATGAAATAATTTAATTGACAAAGGTCAAGTTATCTGGAATGTCAATTTATCCGAGGGTACAGCGTTTTTTAAATGACTCAAATATGACGTTTGCTAGTTCCACAATCAAGCCAATGATTTACAGAGGTTTCTGCACAGAAATCTGAAAGGGGTTTTCCATTTCGATAGATGTTTATAATTGCGTTTAACGCTTCTTGTTTAATACCAGTACGTAATGTGTCTTTTTGTAAGCTCATTGCTGAAAAGACTCTTTCAACCGCTGCAGTACTCCTAGACAGAGAAAGCATCAATTCCACCATGCGCAGTATGTTGCTGTATTTCTAGATTAGAGTGTCATTTTAGAAGTAAGGCGCTAGACTCTTGTAAGATAACAAAAATTGAAAATGTATCACGAACATTAACGGGAAAATGGCCGTCCGCGCGGACGTCGGATTCGAGAAATTTGTTGTCCGGGGGGAATTTTTGACCACCAAGGACTGGCAGACGGGTGGTTTTTCGAGCCCTGATTTGTATACATAAAAATACATTGTATTTCTGATAGTAGTGTCTGATTATCTAACATTAAAAAGAAGAAAAAATTTTTTTCTTTTAATTGTATCATCAAAACACATAAAAAGAAAGTTATTTGTTTTATTATTTTAAAGGAAGTTTTGATGACAGAGCCAGCTGAAATGATTGATGAGTCACCTAAAACAGAAGAAAATTATGAAACAATTGATGATCTTTTAGGTTTACAGGATGAATTAAACCAGCTTCAGAAGGTAATAATTACTTTAATTAAAATTTTTTTAGATAACTAAACTAAATATAAATGCAAAATACGGATGGTCATAAACGAATCATAAAGCTAATTTTCAATAGCATTGCATGTGGCACTGGTGTAAAAAAAGGCTTCTGAGTTACTATTAACGATTCATTTTCATGCCAGAGCCTTGAGTTCAATAAAATTTTCAAGAATTATAATTTTTTTCTATACGGACTATTTTTTCTAAATTTTTCTTTAGCATTCTAAAATCTCATAAAAATATGAAATAAATAAATAGCCAAAATAAGAGGCAACAGTTAAAAGATGACAACTGATTTTTTTTATTTCTAATGTTTTTAGTTCACAATTTAAAACTAGTGACTTGATTTAAATATTTTAAACTCGGAAAACATTTTGAGTAGCCATATTGGGCAAATACTTAAATCCTAATCTTAATAATAAACTTTTTACAAATATCGAGTCTCTTCACCTGGTAAGCATAACATTGGGCTACAACAGGAGCTTTCTAACGTCCTTCACGGTTTCAGGAAGCTTGCTCATATTAGTATCATAGTATAGATTAGTATCATAGTTTTAACTCGGTTAAACATACACGCAAAGAGTTATAAAAGAAAATACTTTTTCTCTGGAGCGAAGGACACATTACAAAATTAATTACATTTTGTTCTTCAAGTTTTTCTTTATATTCCGGTAAACATACCCGAAACAAAATAACTGGAGCGCAGAATAAAAAAGATAACCCTTCACCCTATTCATTGATCCGATATTTAAAATAAGTCTTAAAGCTTAATTAATTTTTTAAATATATTAATTTTAAACTACTAAATCAGAAAACTTTTTTTAGCTGATGTATTTTAATTTGAGAAAGGAAAAAAAAATACCTTTCTGAAATTAGAATGTTTGCTTTCTTTTCAATTCACAAAACAGTTCCCTGTTATAAATATTGCTGAAATATGACATTAGAGTGGGGCATCCTTAATCCAGGAGTTCCCTTGTCTTCTGGATAGGATTCAAAATTACAATGCTAGCAGTAAATCCAAAATTGGGTCGGCTGTCCAACGATGGTCATAAAATAGACATAGAGACTATGGGGAGTATAATCATCAACCTGGTTAAAATTATTTAAGTTCATGAAATTTTGATAACTATGGTACTAATACGAGTTTTTCTTAATAGTGAAATAATGCTAGGATTTGGAACTTGAATAAAATATTGTAATATAATAAGTTCCCTTGAACTTACATGAGTTTTAATTTCAGGGCATAGAGCAAATGGACACTAGTATTGCAGCTGCAACAGCATTCAATTCTGAAGTACCTATCTTAGAAAATGATCCATTTGATACATCGTTTGTGCTAGGCCCTAAAAGGGTAAGTTTCGTACCAGTTTTTCATGAAAACTGTTGTTCATAAATTTTGTGAATACAGAAGAATAAAAATTGGGAACCCATTTAAAATTTTAACATGTTCCTATCTCAATGGATTCAACTATAAGTGACCGGAACACACCCATTCTTAACGATTTCAATCTAGTTTACGGGCAGGGAGATCTCTGGACAAGTCGCTTTTGCACAAGTTTTAAGTGACCAGACAAAATTCGTTCAAAGCACTTTATCAGTTAATTATTGGAGCTTTTAGATACAATTTAGTGGTTAGCGTAAGACTCATCCATTCCTATAAGCTAACAACCAGTTTAGCGATTAGGTTGACCACAAGAAAGCAACAGGCTGCAGAAACTGTGAATGTTACTTTTTAAAATTCTTCTTGTCACAGGCAGACTTTAAATATTTTGGTTAGTAAAGCACTTGTGAACCATTGAAAGTTAATAAGTTTTAACTAACTAAATATTTCTCATACAAAACAATAACTCTGAGAAAAGCAATGTATAAATTAAGCAAAGTTTTTTAAAAAAAATTTAAATTTGTATTAAATTGATAGTTAAATTGTTAAGCAACTAGTACATTTATGTATCAAGACATTTAAATTTAGACTTAATTATAATACCTTTACTCCAATTAATAATTGATTTGTATGTATTTAACACAGGATTCGTTTGCTGTACCAATGCCAACACCTATTGCTGCTCCAATACAAGTTGGTGACACTCAGCCTAGTGATTTTTCTGCCAATGGGGATAAATATGCAGTTTTCAATGTTATTGATTCAGGTCCAAGCATCTTTGAAGGAACAAGTCAAGAAAGTGAAGCAGCGGCAGAGATGCAAAAATTAGAAGAGGAAATAGCCAAAAAGTCAGCTCCACCTAAGCCTCCTCGACTCAGCAAGACAGACTCAACCGACCTTTCAATATTCGCAGAACTAGATCCATTGGGTAAAGACAGGCCTTACAAAGACAAGACAGAATTTTTCCAGGACGTGAAAAATCCACCCAAAAAGGTTCTCAATGACCTCGTTGACCCAAATAGAGAAGCCAGCAAACTTCTAGATGTGAACTTGTTGATATCCTCCCCAGTTCCTTTCCCTGTCGATTTTGAAAACACACCTCCACCTGTTCTTCCCTCTTCCTCCTTACCCAATGCCTTACCTTCAAACCTGAAACTTTCCCTAGTTAACAGCAATGGTGATATTATCACACACAACCCAAAAGTCAGAAGTGAGTCTGAGCCGGTTAACCCAGCCCTCTTCAATGCTCATTTAGAAAGACCACTATCAAACCAGCAACTGAATGTAAATTGTACTAATTTAAATTATTCACAAATGAATTCAACATCATCCAGTTCTCCTATTCCTATTCCACCAAGAATGAACAACGTGGAAAAAGACTTAGCTTTTTCCAACGGCAGTATGGGCAGTCCTTACTCCAAAAGCCCACAACCGTACGTTTCAGATTCTCCAAACAATGCAGATTATTTTAATCAAAATTATAACAATTTTGAAAGCAGCAGCCCAACTGGATACCGCAACGGATTACAGCAGACTCATTTTATGAATGGTGAGAATGGTAATTCCGTGTTGACAAATGGTTTCACCGTAACAAAACATAATAACATTAACGGTCTCTCCAATTCAACAAATAACCACAACGGCGTTTCTCGACCCAGACCTCGACCCTCTCTGAACAAAGGTGGGACTGTTCAAAACGGTGGTCGCACAGTTTCGTCTCATTCTTTGTCAAGCGATTCTTCATCGGACTATGAGATGATTAGCAAAGAAAATATGCAGTCAATCACTAGCGTGCTACTTTCAAATGGGCATCGGTTGCGAGCGCAGTCTTTGAACATTGAATCCAACCGGGATTTGAAACTACAAATGCCTAGTGAGAAAAACATATTTGCAAAGAAGAACGATCCCTTTGCAGATGATTTCTTTTTTTCTTTACCAAAGAAAACTAGCCATTTAACAAAAGCAGAAATTCCAGAATATGTGTAATAGTGTGCTGTTATGTTTGTGATGTTCTTCTGTTTTGAAAATGGTATGTGTCTTTTAAATACTTTGTCTTGTGTATCATAACTGTTTGTAAAACATTATTCATATTATATATTAATTTTTTTAACCAAAATACAGGATGTGTCATAAAATTAAACGATAAATGTTTCGGATAATTTTTGATTATATTTAATTTTTTTGTAGGCATCATAGATTTTTTTTAGCAATACGTAAAAGAACACTATGCTTTGTATGTTAAGCTGGATGGAAATAAAATAATGTGTAATTTATAATACCAATGCATTGCTAAAATAAATTTTGTATTTTCTGCACGCCTTACCTATTTTAAATGTATTTTCATTTAAGAAATGTCATTTATTCATCTGAAATATTCAATTTTCCAATAAAGGAATGGGGCGTCACTTTATAAGTTGGCAAACAAAGTTATATTAGTTTCTTGCATAAACATAACGAGAATTACATTTCTTATAACTTTCCCTTATTTCAAAAAATCAGATCAGAATGTTTTAGATATTTCTGCATGCAATAAAAACATTAGATTATTTTCATCTATTACTGATTTTTCATAATATTTATAAAAATATGTTACCTAACAGTATTTAACAAAATAAACAAATTATTTAATAGAACCTTCTAATTTCAATAAAAAAAAGGTAAAGTATTCTAGCAAAAGCCTACTGTGAGCCAGGAAATTAGAGCTCTACAATTTTGAGACCAACAGGATGAGTGTAGTAATGTGGTCAGCATTACCCACAGGCCATCTTTACTACCCAGACAAACTGGTACCCACTGATCTGAAGTTAAGTGGGATTCAAGCCACCACAACAACAGCTTAGAGCATTTAACCACTGAGTCATCCCCTTTTTCATCTAGTCATGATTTTCATTAATATTTATGCAAAAAAGACGCATTATATCTTAATTAGAAACTAATTTATTAGAATATCGAAATTTTAATAATTATTAGCAAAATGTAAGTTAAAAATTTGTTAGAAAAGTTTAAAATCATACATGCTAGTTTATGATGTTAGGTATGACAAAATTGTTTATGATTTTCATGTTTATGTCGAAGATTATAGGATAAAAATATCACAAAAATATAGGTATTGAAAATATGATTACAAACTCAAGAATACCTAAAACATACTTACGTACAAATCTTTAAAATAGCTATCTGGCTTATATGTAAATTATTTACTAGCTAAATACAGTTGTCTAGATAAACATAAGAGTTTCAATTACTATAATCAAGGTAAAAAAAAAAGGATTATCTTTCTTAGAAGCAAAATAACTATTTTCTAAAGAAAAATATATCTTTCTTAACATATTTCTACTCTATACCGATTTGAGTACTTTGAATAATAAATGTTAGTATTACAACTGCAATAATAATGATAGAAAAATCATTGTTGAGAAACAGGCTTATGGGTTAGACCCACTGTAAATCATTAGGAAATTTGTTCGTAAAAAAAATATTAGCAGATAGATAACTTTGTTAAAGTACTAAGACTTTTCGGAAACGGCTTATCTTCAAAGTTTAAACAAAATCTATAACGAAAATGTTATATCCACATTAAAAGCAACATGTCCGATAAATAAACAAATCTATAATAAATAAATCTGCTTATTACTAATAATGAATCATTATGTAAAAGTAAGAACACTTCAAACATTCTTTAAAATGTACAAATTAAATAAGACAGTATTGTGCAATGAGTGATGTAAAATCAAATTCAAAAAAGCACTTAATACTGTGTTCGATATAAAAACATCTATTAACTGTTTTATTAACCGAATTAAAATAGGTAATGGTCTAATTTGTTAAATTTACCGAATGGAAATAAGCGATTGAGAAAAAAAAAATATATCTGGATACATAATAAAAATATACTTTTACAACCAACAAAATTTTAAAAAATTTAATGCTATTAAGGATTAAGACTTTAATGAAATGTTATCACACGAGCTAGATATAAATTTAGATAATATTAAACACATTTGAAATGTTCTTATCTTCGCTTTGTAACATTCATTGGTCCCAAAAACAATAAGTACAAAAAAATATATTCTGAGTGAATATAAATACTTCCCATATGGTAAAAGGAAAAGAACCATTTACTTACACTTTAAGTATTAATCAATAATTTTTTTTCAAAACAATATTTAAAAAGATCGATGGTGAATCAAAATTGATAATTTATTTAGAAGTAAAAACTACTCAAATTACTCACTTAAAAAATATATTTATTTTCTATAATTTTTGTCAATAAATATTTTTATATCACAATCCAAGTAATTTATGAATAAAACTTGTCACTACAACTACTTTTCAAGCCTTACATTTCTTAAAGAACAGTTTAATATATATCAGTACAGAAATTGAAAGACGACACGATTGTGGATATAAATATGTTACTTTCTAAAAACAGAACTTTATAGTTTAACTTTAAGTTATAGTAAACACATAAACTGTGTTTCACTATAATTAAGTCACTAAAAGCAAACAGAAAATCAAATCTAGACATTTTCAAATTCTTTTAAAATTAAGTGTAAAAAAAAATATATTCTAAAATATAATTTTCCCTTTTTAATTTGTTTTCCTTTAAAATTTATATTTTGATAATGATTTTATTTTAGCATTAATAACAATAAAAGGAGAATAAGAGTTACATCAGAAACGACCTTATTTAAGCAAGATAATTTATACACAATATCACAAGTAAAATCAGCATTTTGAAAACAATTATCACAGCAGAGTTTGTCTGAATATTTTTCAATGCAAACTATATTTATCTTTAAAGAGAGATACATTTATCTCTTACTGCTTAAAATCTTATCTGGTGTTTAAGAATGAATTCCTAAAACTCAGTTTACAAAAGAATATCAAATAAATTTAAAAAAAAGTTATAAATGAGCAAAGTATGAGTGGTAAAAAAAAATTTATAGGAAGTAATATGGATTACACGAGTTAATGAAATTTAAAATGGAGGAACACACAAAATCAGCTCTACCCCAATTTTATTTTCTAATTAAAATATTATATAGGAATAGTCAATGAACAAAAGATTCAGGGGAAGGGACAATATCAGTGTATGTGATTTATAACCAATTTCTTAGAGGGAAAATAAATAATTAAAAAAAAGGTGTTCTTGGGACATCTGTTAAATTGTTTCTCTTTATTTTATAACTACAAACAAAAAATTATATTTTTGAGATTAATAAATTCATAAATTTTTTTCTTTTCATTGTAGGAAAATTCGGATGAAGAAGAATCGCCATATGCAACAGTAGTCAAAAGAAAACCAGAAGATGAACTTGAAAATGAAACTGGCTAGGGATCACAAAATTGATAGAAAATCAGCTTTGTACTTTTTCATATTTCCAAACACATGTATATAGTGAGTCAGAAAATATCAATTGACTTTACTTAATTTTTGAATTCTGACAAGATATTCATATAAATATAAAATTTACCCACTTATTTATTGTTAATTTTTGTATTAAAACACGTCTTATTTATGTAAAAGAGATAAATTTATTGCTTCCTGTAGATTGAAAACTGTTTTAAATTCGCTTTGTAGGTTAGCTATTTTTGGATGAAATTTTTTTTTAGCTATAATACGTTTAGAAATTTTTGTGCCTTATGAAAAAATATCTAAAAAATGACATAAATATTGTTACAAATATATTTTGAAGTTTTGTATGAAAATTTTATTTCATGTTTTATGAATAAATATTGTAAACTGTTTTGATTTTGTGTAATTTCTTTTGAAAATCAACAATCAGACTTTTCGATTATCATTACAGTTATATAGCACAGCATAAAAAGAAATTTCTTATTTATGTAAATTACTAAACAGCAACAACTCAGTTAACATACTTTAGTTCTAGTAGATAAATGGTTATAAAATTGAAATGGTAAATTTTTAATATACACAAAATGTTGGAGATGAGATAATTTCACACGGAAATATCCAGTTAAGGTCAATTAATATTCTTCATTGGCAAAGTTACTTAAAATCAAGCAAATAATATAGACACATCGAATTTACAATTAAAGGCTTTAGTGGAAGAATGAGGAGAATATGAAGAAAAACTCAAATATCCACTCCAAAGAACATTAAGTGGTTGAAAGTACATAATATTAACTTATACTTCCTAGCTTAAAATGAAATATAAAAGATCCAAGAATACAGGGTGCTCTGAAATGGCTAAGCTTGGTTTACATTATAAGAATTCTTTTCAAAAAAGAAGTAACAAATGTAGCCATATCAAGAGTTGCAAATTAATATTTATGTGAGAAAAAACTTAAAACGATATTTTAATCTAATGAATCTCAATTGAGGAACACGGGACTAACAACATCAAAATCTGTTTCATTGCTGTTGAAAACATGAAGCTGTTATTAGATGCACTCATCAGTTTTATTTGGAAGTCAAACAATTTGTGACCTTATAATGATTTCAGTCTCACTTGCCTTAATAGTGATTTGGCAGATTTAAAGGGGTCTGCCGAGGTTTTTCTGAGAGGTACCTATTTTGCGAAAATTTAAACATAATTTGTGAAAATTAAAAATTATATAAAAAAATCAACACAAAAATATGGATTTATCCTTTCTTACGGAATAAAAAAATAAAATTTTAAGAAAAAGAATTTTGTGAAACTACGGTTTTTCCTAAAGTTGAATTTGTGAAGGTATCGCTAAACGGTAGAAAATTTGACCTGGTCAGACCCCTGATAGCATTTTTGTTTCTTTTTCACTTAGACATTAATTTGCCGCTTACCATAAAGGTAGCGGCCGCTTACCATATACCCTTACTATATAGGTAGGGGAACAAAGTATACACATATTGTATTATCTATACTTCCTTTCTAAACAGTAATAAAAAAATTTCACAGCATTGCAAAGCTAGTTCACAAAATTTTAGCAATATAACATTAATTTTGAGGAACAACCTGCACATAGAAATAATTTAAGGTAGTTTTTAATGATTTACTTTCTGAAATCTTTATACATTTTAAGAGTTTTTCTTAACTTTACTACAAGTCATTTAGCACATTCTTTCACTAAAGTCTTAAATTTTCAAGTAATTTTTTATAAGCATAATTGAATTTATTTATTATTAATTAATTAACATTATTTATACCATTAACAACTATGTGTTACTTATATAAATACTATGCAAAGAAAGAAAATTTTGTACAACCAGAAAACAATAAGTATTAATTAAAAAAAGATTTTGATTAGTTCATAAATATTTTAACAAATTAAATAGCAGAATCATACTCAATAAACGATTACAGGTTTTGGATTACGCTCTAAGTATTGTCTTCTGGCCAGTTCTAGAGCTTTGCTTACTCCTTCAACATCAAGTCTAGGATCCCTCGACTTCAAGTCTGAGCATCCAGAATCTTTGCGAAGTGATATTGCCTGCAGAAATCATTGATAATCTGGTTAATAAGGAAATAAAATGACAAGAAAAACTATTTTAGAGAAAACAAGAGTACACCAAACACATGAAATATAATTAATTGAGAGAATCAATTTAGAAACTTTTTTATTTCTCATATCATTAGCTATAAATGTTTCAAGTTCAAGTTCTATTTTCAAATAGTGGTTCCCAAATTCAAATCCAGGTACCCTTAACAATATGGAAATTTTTAATTGCATTTCAGCCCCATAAGTGGTATATTTTAGGGGTTGTTAGATAATCAACACTCTTTATTTGTATTTTTAGAATCCTTGTAAAAAGTGAAGTAAATTTACATCAGAGATCCTTTTTTAATATTTAAGTAAGAATAAAACAAAAAGTGTAACTGAAATTTGTCAAATCAATACTGAGGAAGGAGGGATGAAAACATAGAAATTGAAACTTAATTGTTTATAATAATTTCTTTTCAATTTCTCTGTTTCTTTCAGCAAACCATCTGGTTTTGATGTATTAGTTTTGTCGTAGTAGAGATTTACTAGATATCAATATAATTTCTCTTTTTCTTTGCATGATTAATTTATCACCCTTACTCTGTATATTCTTTTACTTAATTTTTTTATAAAGATTCTAAAAATATATATTAAGCACAGTTTCTAAGATGCACCCTGTATTCCTTTATATTTCCCAATCGTTATTGGATCAATTAAAAGAATTTATAACTTAATTCTAATCATACTTAAAATTTTCACAACTGCTTTATTGGATTACTAGGTTGGCAAAGACACAAATGAAATGCCATTTTCATGCTCTTGAATATATGAGAGTGGTGTAAGACAAATAAGTCTGACTCTCACTGCATGTTAATTTTTATCCCAAAATTTAGACAGACAGTATTAATTTTTATAATCTTTGTCATTTGCAACAGCAACTGATAAAAATACAGCCTCTAAGAGGAATGGGAACACTCAGAGGTTTTGCATTTAGAATTCTCATTAAATAAATAATTCGTTCATATATATACATATACACACACACATATATAAATATTGATATTGCTAAGAAATAAAGATTAGAATAATTTTGCCTCAGTTCATGGCACCTACAAAAAAAAAAAAAAAAAAAAAAAAAAAAAAAAAAATCCAATTTTTGTAAATCTAAATTTAAAAAAATTTCTAATTTAAATCTAAGGATGGCAAAGGATCTAATAAAGAATAAATTCTACATGCAGAAAAAGTACTAAAATGTACGTTGTCGAAATTGAGAAAGCATTCAAATCACAAAGTTTACAAAACCAAATGCTCATGCCATTCATCATGCTAAAAAAAACTTTAAAAATAATTTTTAAGAAATTGCAATTGTTAAATAAATATATATATAAAAAAAAACATTTTGGCATCTAATATCACGAGTTGGTGTAGAGCGCTAGAAAGTAACATGCCTTAAATAAGGGATGTATTGGGTCCAAATTTTTTTTTTCCGGGTTTGGATACTCAATGAAACTTTTATTTTGTTACCTAGCTGCTTGTAGGTAAACAGTAACGTTTGGATTTATTACCCAGCCAGATATTACAACGCAAAATACAATATAAAAATCGTACATTTATATTACAAAAGAATATATAAATCATATAAATTTCTATCGAACAAATATTTTACAAGATTATAGCTCGAAGGAAATTTATTGCACACGCATACACATATATTTTTTTATGTGTATATAAACACATATAAATGCGTAACATATATCTTTATGTATAGATATTTTGAACCAAATTTTATAAAAAAGCTTCTAAAAAAATAAAGGAAAACTGTTTGATGTATAATGAATGAATAATGTAAAACTTTGCTATGGAGATACCTGCTAATAATAAACTTTTCAATTAATTGATTTTTCACTTGATTTACTTAAATTTATGATAGCACATATCAGTGTAGCTTTTGTTAAACATCAGATTTCTTAAAAACATTTTAATTAATGAAGGTATTTTAATGAAAAATGTTTTAACTCAGGGTTTAATAGTTAATCCTCTGATTAATGATAAACTTAATTCAAAAGCAATGACATCCAGCTTAATACACTCTTTATTAATTTCAATACTCAGTGAAAAATAATATACCATTTTGAACAAAAGATTCATATAATGGTTTTACTGTCCTTAATGATGCAATTCCATTACCACAGCCTTATAAATTTTGATTCCCTAAAAATAAAATAACTCTCAAATTAAGCAACAAACATGGGATAAATTTGCTTTCATTGAAACTTTGCCCTACACAGAGAATAAAACAAAAACCACTAATGATTAACCAGCCGGTAAGATAATTTTAACCATACTGGATAAAAATGGAATTTATTGAGCTACCGCACAAGAAACAAGCTCACTAGTTAAATTTTATAACAAGTTACCAATGCCCAATATGATTTATGCATAATTCTTTTCAATGTAAATGTTAATCAACTTATAAAATGTTTCCAAATAAGCTTTTTTGTTGAGTTATGTAAAACAATTTCTTTTTTGTTTTGTTTTAAAAACACAAACCAGCTTTAAAAAAATCATTTATGAATTTTTGTTAAAACTGTCTTGGTTTTCGGTTTACTAGGAAATTAGTCTTTAATGGCATTTAAATCAGCAATAGAATTATATTAACCAATGTGTCTTTTGTGAGAATATATTTAAGTTCCATTGTTGTCTATTATACTTCGATAAATTGATAAGTCTAAAAACACCAATAAAAACATATTGCATCAAATTTAGTAGGAAAGTAATACACATATTTTTCTTCAGTTATCCTCAAATTTTATTCATCATAATTTTATTAACTTTATATAAATAACAATGTAATTCACTATTTCTAACTTAGTATTTATTTAAGCAATCACATCAATTTAGATAAAATAGTTTTCAGCATTAGAATTTCTGAAATTGCATATTTTTCTCCTCGTTTTAGCAAACTTATTCTTTTGTACCATAGTTGTCCACTTTACCAAGAATAAAAATTTTGCGCAGGACTAAAATATGTCGAGCCAGAACCAAATTATTCCAACTTGATTATTAAGAAACTGATACAATAAATGGATTTCAAAAACAACAATTATCTTTATTAATAGTTTTAAAGTCACTATAAATCTGGATATGGGTGCGCTGAACATAAATGAGCGTTATTTGGTAACAATTGGCCAGATCGGAGTATAGGGACTAAAAACCAGTTGTGGTACTCGAAGACGAAATTCCTTTGCTGTTATAACCAGATAAAGAAAAACAGGGTAATTGTGGGATACATCTCTACTTTAAATGCGATTATGAACTGTAACTGTTGACTGTCCATTTTTAAGAGTTAAATATTAAAGGAATTTTTTTTTGTATAAATAAGAAAATAATTTTCTTAATAAAATTTTGTAACGATATCTAAAAAGATAAAACAAGTTAAAAAGTTTTTGTTTTCATTGATAATAAACAAGACGAATAATATGAGCCCTTTTTACGTGATTCAAAATTTTATATTTTAAATAATAAAAAAATGCATAAAAAATTTAAAGTATACATTTTCCCTCCTGAAACGATAAGTTTTTTTGACTATTTAAATATAAATGTCTAAATTCATATTAAAAAGTGAAATAAAGAGGTAACATACTTTGTCCATAATAGTATCAAGATACTCTGAACGTTTCTCATGGCTTGGATGTGTGGATAAAAACTCTATTTGTTGATTATCCCCAAAAGTCTTTTTTAAGATGGCCATCTTACTCCAAAAAGCACTACATTCCCGAACATCAAAGCAAGCCTACAATGTTAAAAAAATATAAATAAAATATTCTATTTATAACACAAAGTAAATAAAAGTTTCACTATTTGTTAATTTAAAAATAAACAATGTGCAAAAATTTACCAATTAAAAAAATAAATAGCTTATTAATTTATTTTACCTACAATGTATATATTTCTGTATTATTTTAAAGGTTCAAAATATTCAAGAATCGACACACTTAATTTAACACTACTAGTATCTGTTAAAAACTTTTAAAAATCATCTAATACATATTGTTAATAACATGAATGGAAGTTTATCCCATGAGATAACAAAAATTTAATGTAGACACTGTATAAGCAAATGAGTGAAAATGAGCAGAGTGAGTAAAACTTTAATGTATTTTTTTTAAAAAAAGCACGGTCTTTTATAAAAAAAAAATTATATATATAGAGAGAGATATATTGTCCTAAACAAAAATTTTGATAGTTTTATAATGTTACATAATAAATATAAAATCAATCCGTGCATAGTGTTATTAATTTATTCCAGTGAGTGAATGGATATTTGGAGCAGTAGTTTCATATTTTTGGAATAGTTTCAATCATCAGCTCTTTTATTTAGATAGCTTTTAGAAGAATAACTTTAATCTGATTGGAACAATTAATTAAAAAAATCATCATATTTATATACATACACTTTGTAAAAAATCAACTCAAATTATCATTTTACCCTGTAAATAAAAAAATAAAAAAAGATTTACAAAATTAGTGAAAAAACTTTTTTTTTGTTGCTAATGTTGGATTTACAAGTGGTTTAGAACAAAGTTAGAAGAATTACAGGTTTCCCATTAAGTTTTCAAAAGAAATTCAAGGAATTTTCAATGGCTTTCAAGGACTAAAAATCAAATTTTTCCTACTCAGTATGCTAAAATACATGTTAAATAGATTTTATTACATTGAAGCATATATTAGTGCATCGGTTGTTTAATAGTTGCGGCATTTATTTAATATGTATTGCCCACAGCAACAAATTCAAATGGTTTGATAGTTACTTTGTGGTTGAAATCAGTTTAAAGATTAACAAAAAAAAATTTCCAATTGACATTAGCACACTACCAAAGTTTTATTTAAAGATATTCTATTTCAAATTTCAGCAATTTAAAGACAAAAAAAAAACATTGTTTAAACCATAATGCTAATTTAAATCATAATGCATTACGTGAAGGAGTATCAAATATGCTTTTTAACTTATAGGTGACGGCATTTGCTACTCGTATAAATATCTGCTTTTTTCTTTTTTTTTAAAGAATCATAACAAATTTTAAAGTTACATGTTTTACTAAATAGTCATCAGTAGAATGAATTAATATAAACGTGAGAAAAAGCAAGTAAGGAAAAAAACAATAAAGGATATAATTTTTATTTTCAGAAGCCAGTCTATTTAAATGAAAATTGGCTAATGTTTTTTTTAATCCTATATAGCATCTTATAGCATTTAAGTATAAAGCATGCATCCATGAAAGCAACTAAAAGAATATTTATATGTACATATTTCATTTTAAAGGATTGTTAGAAAAACAGTGACACACAGATCATAGCTATTTCAGGTATGCAATAAAATCAGCAAAATGTAATTTTGTTTAATGAAACATTTTTCTAAAACTACATTTTTAATTAACAGCTATACTTAACAGCTTGAACTAATTTCTAAAATATACTATTTTCTTTCACTTTAAAGGGTAGTATTTCACCATTGTTCAAAAAAGAAATATATATGTATATATATTGATGTGATAGCTAGATTTTAAAATTACGTAACAAATAGTTTAGTAACAAATAGCTCTTTCCTTGTGTATGGGAGATTGTGCCTGTTAATGTCATAGAAGTAAATATTTAAAAAAATTATAAATTCACAATATTTTCCAATTTTCAAATTAAAAAATGCAGGAAAAAAGGTAACACTGTATAAATGTCAAGTATAATATTAAAATATAAAAAAACATATAAATGCATTTTGAATTTAAATAAAAAAATTTTTAAAAAGGCACATGTTTTTATTTTGAAAATATAATTTAAATATCTTTAGAACTAGGTTACTATTTATGACACTCAACATTCCATGATATGAAAGATTATCATAAAATTTTAATGCAAGAAATATGTACACAAAATATAATAATAATGTCTTTGCTAATTGAAATTTAAATTCCACATTCTTAAAAAGTTCAGATTGTCAAAGCTAATGAGCTTTGATTTTATTTTAATTTTATTTTTGAACATAACACATTTGACTCTAACTTAAACAGATTCTTCATTGAAAAATTGTAATTCAAGAATAATATGCAAAAATCATAGTCATGTGCATAGAAAATAGACATTTATACCCTACAAATTTCCATTTAAAAAAAGAGCATTCTGAAAATAATACCATGATGATAACAAAATAAATACATAACTTAAACTAATCAAAGACAGAGAGAGAAAAAGTTAAGATTTAATAATAAGCAGAGAGGAGTATTATTATTAGTTATTAAAGTATATTATTAGTGAGAGTAGATTTAAATCTTAGCTAACAATGCATCAATTGTTTTTTTAAATATCTTTGATATATAATATTATTAAAGAAACATTTTATTATTTGTCCAGTCTGAAATATACCAACTTTTGCAGCAAGCTGCAATCCAACAGTGTCAGCTTCGGTTTCGATTTTTCTGTTGTAAGGAAGCTGTAATAAAATCTGAAACAAAATAAACAAATTAAATTTAATCGATGCAAAAATAAAAGAATAATAACAGACCATTCAAAATTTAAAATAATTTTCTAAAATAATGGGAAAAGCAATAGAGCAATGGACATACTTACCTCAAGTGATTTCTGATACACCCAATGAGATAGGAAAGAAATTATGTCACTTGGTAGCACAGCCCAAATAGCAGCGATGATAAAAATAGAAACCATGTCTAACAGATGAGTAAAGCTAATATTTTCGGCCTATAAAGACAGGCAAAATAATAATGTAATAATTAAATACTTCTTTTTTAAGTATATCAATGTTAATTCATTAAAAATAAACATTAAAAGCCATTAATTCAAAGAAGAATTCTTACAAAGTGAAAAGAATTTGCAAGAACATTAAAAAGTAAGGAAAACCATAGGTAAACACAAAATGTTAGGACACTATACAGAAATGAGAAAATGTATAGCATTAACAAAATTTGCAATGAAGAATTTTCAATCAACCTAAGTTTAAACTTACTTACAAATGGCAGATTGAGCAAAACATCATGCAATTCTACTTCATACTATGCTGCAATTTGATATTAATCTACCAAATAAATGTGTAATTATAAAAAAAGTTAGGGTGAACCATACCTCCTATACTTCTATTCAACAAAGACTAACAAGAGTAAATGATAAATAAATCCTTTTGAAACTAGTTTAAGAAAGCAGTTAATCAGCTTTCTGGGATTACAGAAATACTTGTATTCATTTTACAGCACACGTCTTTCACTTAATCAGTTAGATGAAACCAGAATGAGCCCAGCACATATGATTTATAATATATAATCCTACAAGAGTTTCTTTTCTCACTTAACTTACTTGGAATACTGGGAAAATTTTTAATACTGGTTAAAAGAAATTTGAATATTTTATACGTACGATGGAATTAAGAAATGAACTTCCAAAACCGGGAATACTATGAATTAAAATAGCTGAAGAAGCAGATACACAGTGAGAGGATAAAATGCAGAATTATGGCTTTGATATATTCAAAGAAAATCATTTTAGAAAAAAACTATCAAATGATAGAAATAATGAAGCTAAAAAAAATTTAGTGTCAAAGAAATAAAAAAGAGAAAGAATATTTTAAAATCTTTTGTTATAAGTGTAAACATATTGGTCACCAAATAGCGTAATATGGTTATTAGAAAAAAAGCCTTTTTGACAAAACAAAATGACTGTGAACAACAAACTGAAGCAATAACTTATATACTCACTACATCAAAAGATAAAATGTGAAACTTGTATAATGGCAGTGTATCCACTCATTATTTGTGCAATAACTCAAAAATCTCTGAATCTCTGAGACACCAAAATAAGAAGTACAAGATTTACCAATAATGGAACAACAAAAGAACTAGGAAGTAGAAAAGCTCCAATTAAAACTGAAATTAAACTCCAAATTACAGACAGTTATCGACAAATTATTGAAATGAATTTTAAAGCACGTCTAGTTTCTCTGACTTCATTGGAGAAACTAAATGAGCTATAATATTTATTCAGATTTAAGAAACACGAAAGATATATCCATTATCAAGAATGTGAGAGCTCATCAATTGCTGTACATTGGTGGAATCTTGCACATAAATTAAATTTTAAAAAAGCTAAAATTATTCCCGCCCATCACATCAGCTCATCTTGATACTGTCGAAACTTGTTTTCTTCTTATGAATGCTGATTCTTTTATTGATATTAGTTCCTCACTATCTTTCCATAGTGCATAGAAGTGAATTTTACTTTTTTTTGCCTTTTTCAGTCAATGAGTTTTTTCTTGTTTTGCTTTTCATCTTTTTTCTTTCTCAACTGCTATAGTGTCTCTAGTTTTGTTTCTCACCTTTCTTTTTTCAACGGTAACTCTACATTTTATAATTCAAACTACCTTTGTTTCTTCTCCTTCATGTCTCATTCAAAAATAGGAGTTAATTTTTGAACGTTTGAGACATGTTGACTGCTAGTTTTAATTTGTATATTTTTGAAGTGAATGAAATTTTGAAGCAAGACAAAAAGGAAAAAAGAAAATAATGAAGAAAATTAAGAAATATAATAAGTTTTTTTCCTATTGTGCGTAAGCTTGCAAGTACATATAACTCATAAAATAAGTCAAAACTATAGAGAAAACAAGGAAAAATATATAAAGATTTCCCAAAGGAGATGGAAAAAAAATATTTAATCTTTTTAAAAAATATTCACAAATTAAAAAATAGTAAAATGAAATAAAATTGGAAAATGAAATAAAATTAAGAAACGATATAATCTTGTCGTCAGCGCACACAATTATAACTGAAAAAAATAGTGCTTTCTAATATTGTATTACAGCCAAAGCAAAATGTATCAATACAACATATTATTAATGTATCAATACAATATTAGAAAGAACTATTTTTTTTTAATAATCCTGTGAGTTGATAAGATTACATCTTTTCCTAATTTTGTTTCATTTTCCAATTTTTTTAAATTATTTTTATTAAAAATTGTTAAGATTTTTTAAAAACATATTTTTATAATTTTTTTCTTCTCCTTCACGAAATCTTTTTGATATATACATACATAGAGATTGGTCTTTGGTATATCGAGGTAAAATTAAGAGAATATAAATATGATTAAAACAAAAAACTTTGTTAGAAAATTAAATATGAGAAGAGTTTTAAAGTGTCTGTTCAGAGTTTGAGCTGGTTGCATTGCTGTTGTGTACGGATGTGTATTTTTACACACACAAAGATATATACAGTGAATTCGCGATAACTCGAATCTGATAGGACTGACGAAAAACTTTGACACATCGGAAGTTCGACTTACCGTTAGTTTCGGTTTTGGACTTTCAAAATATTGTCGGATTATTTAATTAATGCTTATTAATTACAAATCTTCTAAATGCTTACAATATTTAAGATCATTTTTCTGACAAGCCATTTACGATAAGACTGTTTGAAGCACTTTATGATACCCTGGTCCATCGGCTGCAACTTTGCTGTTGTGTTTGGCGGGAGAAACTGCAAGTTTACGGCTTTCAAATTAGGTAGATCACTATGCGCTGTGCATTTATCCATTAAGAGAATCACTTTTCTTTTTTTTCGCGAAGAATTTCCGATCCAATTCTCTTACATAGTCTTCAAATAAAACTGATGTCATCCAAAACTTTTTGTTAAATTTGCAATCCAAAGGATACGTTTTTACATTCTTGAAACATCGGGGATTTCGGTATTTACCGATAACAAGTAAGGGCAATTTCTCTGTCGTAGACGCATTTCGTTCAACTAGGACAGTCAAACGTTCCTTGCACATTTTGCCCCCCTGAGCAGTTTTCATCCTTAAACATCATAGTCTTATTTGGAAGACATTTAAAAAATAAACCCATTTCATCAATATTGAAAACATTTTCACTGTATCCTTGAAGTAAATTTGGTAACGTTTCATTTAACCTCTGTTCACATACTTCAAGAGGGACAGCTTTAGCTTCTCCATGAAGAGTGTGAAAGACATTGTGTGTGTTTTGCAAAGAAAGGGGCAAGATATCAGCTCCAAGGTTTTTTTTTCTTGCTTTAAAAGATCCAAAAAAATCGATTTAAAGGGAGTAAAATTCGAGTAATCAAGAATAATTAACATGAAATTGAAGATAAAAGGGTCGGGACCTCATAAAAAAAATCGAGTTATAGTAATATTCTAGTTATCGTATAGCGAATTGACTGTATATAGTTGGCATAATTTGCAAAAAATAAAAAATTAAATCGAACACGCTGAATAACATGAGATCTAATGTCATTTGAAAAGTTATACCACAAGTAATAAAGTTATTTCGTTAATTGAAACTTACTAACATAGCAATAAATATAACTCAAAATAAATTTAATAAGTAATAATAATAAGTAAAAAACTTTAAACAAGCACATACTTAAATGCTAAGTAAATGTTTAAATTCATGATTTATTTCGTCAAAAAAGATTAATTGACTTAGATTGACGTTTTTCTTTTTTTTTTCTTTTTTAATCAATGAGCCTTGCCTGGAAAGATTTAACTTAAATTATTTAAACTCCCAGCTTTAAATCCATTAAGAGAAATTGATTATACAATAGATTTCATAAAATTACTTATTTTATCTATAAAAAAATAAATAAAAGCTAAAGAATACTCCATGATTTTGTAGACAATGTGCGATTTCATGAGCCAATATTCCTCCAAGTTGATCATCATTAGTGCATAGTTTCAGCATACCAGTAAACACAAAGACATGTCCAATCTGAGGGAAAATATTTAATTGTTAAAAAGAAATAGGATTCTCTACAACTCAGATAACAAAAATTTTATTTTGAAAAGAATTTGTAATTTTTCTTCTGAACTTTCAATCACTTTTGTATCATTGATTTCTCTAGAATTGTTTGCACGATTTTTTAATGGATTTTCAGAGATAGTTTTCTTTGAATAAATATACCTTTTATTGATGGGATTAGATTTTTGATCCTTAAAATATAGCCACAATGAGAAAAATATAATCCTAATATTGGGTAACAATTTTGTAATTTCCTCAACAGAACTTAATTAAATTTTTCCTAACCTGTCAACTTCACACTTAAGCTGAAAAAACCAATATATATTTTGATAGTTTATATACAAAAGCTTGCTTGTGAAAAGTTTGAGTGATTCTATGCAGTAGCTTTTGGTTGTTGCCCTTTCAAATACGGAAAGAAAAACATATCATTTCCGGCATACATTACTCCTTTCTTACAAAAAGATAAAGATACTTTTCAAACAAGAAAAATATTATCAGACGAGAAGATGTATCTAAAGTATGTCAATGCCGAAACCAGTCGGCGAAATTTCGATACAGAAATTTTAATGTTGAAAATTTTCCATGTTCTGGAAGGCCAGTTGAAACTTATGAAGACATAATAAAGGTATTAACTGATGCAAACTGGCGAATAATGACTTGTGAGATTACTTAAATGCAATATATAATTTGAAAAATAAATTATTCACTGCAAGAAAATAGTCTTTAATTTTTATTTAAAAAAATATATTCTCGAACAACACAAGAATTCATTCAGAAGAACATTTGAAAGTCCCTATGTGTTAATTATAATTAAGGCGCATTTCTCTAGAACAATTTAGCTTAATTTTTTTACTTGTTTATCCAATAATAATTGCAATTATTTTACCTTGTAAATTTTTTTTTTATCATTTAACATTTTTTATCAATATATGATTGAAAATTTTTAGAGTGCAACAGTATATAAATTTTATTTAGTTTTAAATTATGTAATAATAAATTAGTAAATCCAAAATAAGAGTCTGAATAATCCTTGAAAAATTAAAAATAAAATGTTTTTTGAATTTTAATTGCTCAGACACTATTTAAATAATATCATAAAATTTTGGATTTTTTCATTTAAAATGAAATGAGACTTTTTATACTGGACAACACAAAAAATTATTGGTTTTAAAGAAAAAAGACATTTTTTTTTTAAAGAAAAAGAGATAAATTTCTTGAAAGCTTCTTTTAAAAAAATTTATATTTAATAATAATTACAGGTTTCAAATCAAATACAAATTAAAACATGATAACGAAAATTAATGTCGCATCAAGTTTGAGAATTATTTTTTATCTCATTTGGAGGAGTAAATACTTGGCATGCAATATAAAGCCCAAATAAATAAGACTTTGGGTTGCAAGAATTTTAAAAATAAATAAAATTTTATTAATCAAACAAAATTTTAAAAAACAAAAATAGGAAATGCGATACAAAAATATGAAATTTAAAAATACAAAAATTAAAATTACAACTTTCTCGAATTTGTATTACTTGTAAACTATTTAAATGATATCATAAAATTTTGAATTTTGCCATTTATAATTATGCACAGTTTTGGGTTTTTGTCGTCAAAAACTGATTTTTGACATGACAGTGGTAAAAACCGTGTTTTTACCGGTAAAAACATACTGTTTTCTTTCATTTATGGCATATAGCGGACAATATATTATTTTCACTTAATAGCCTTTATAAATGAATGTTGTAAATGATTGCTATTGATTTTGCAACTATATACAGGTATTCTTATAGAAGGATATACATTCATACAGAAATATCGTAACATACTTATTGAAACTATTGATACTTAACTTTTATCATTACAGCTTGATTTGCAAAGGATTCAAAATTTTGCACTTCTTAATTGTTAGAAATAAACAAACAAACAAAAAAACTTGGAACTATTTATAAATTCAAGAACTAAAAAGAAGAATTTAAAATTTGGCATTTCTTAAATATTAGAAATAAGCTAAACAAATCTTTCAAAACTTGTAACTACTAACAAACTCTAAGTCAGGAATGACATTGCATTCTTCAGTAATGTAATATGCCAAAAAAAATGATGCTTGGAAATGTTGAAATTTTTTTTTAGTATCCTAATATTTTGCTTCAAATAATATGATTTGATATAGTCATGTTGGGAAAATGCAAAAATCTGTTCTTAAATATCTTTTAACAACTTTTTTTCTAATTTTATTGCCCAAAAATGAATTAATTTTGAATCATAAGCAGTTAAACTCCAATTAAAATACCGTTTTATCAAAACTATGGGTTTTTGACAGTTTTGTACGTTTTTGACAGAAGGGTTTTTGACATGACGGTAAAACCATGGTCAAAAACTTGCCAACCCTGATTATGCAGTTTAAAAAACATTATATTTGACTACTCAAAAAATTATTGATTTTTTTTTTTTGTTGAGAAAATGAGATTAATATCTTGAGACCTTAGTTAAATAAAACAATACATAATAACTTAACAGAATTAAAACACAACATTTTTTAAATGATGAAATGTTATCAGATTTGGAAGAGTTAGGCATGCAATAGAAAGTCCAAATAAATGAGGCTTCAAGTTGCAGGAAAGTCAATGAAGCTAATAAGAAGAACAAAAATTATACACATATTTTAAAAATTATACACATATTGATCATGAGATATAAATAATAATAATAAGAAGAAAAATTCTTTGCTAGGATACCAAAAATAAGAATATTATTAGAACTTGAAGAAAACCACTTAATACTCAATAACCTTTTTAAAAAAAGGCACTTTACAATGATGAAGGATTTCATTTTTAAGTCTTATCTAAAACCACATAAATTTGTCAAAATATTAAAATTAGCATTGTTTTAATGAAAATTCTGAATGACAGGCTGAATAATGTATTTGAAAGCTTCAATGGGCTAAAAATTTATCAAAGATGTATATAGTTTTAACTTACAGGCAATACAAAAGCATTTTCTATTGGACTATCAATGATAGACACACCCCATTGCTTTCCATGTATTTCTTGGATGTCTTGGTTGGCTTGCAAAATTCTATTGACGATTCTTATTACTCTTAAAGTGGCTGGGTGAGAGGAAGGAATAATTTGAGGACCAAGATTTTCCATTAACTACAAAAAAAAAAAATTCAGTCAAAAAATTACTGTTCCGCGCACATAGAAAATATTACATTTCTGAAATATGAAGGATTTAAAATATTATATAATATTCATTTAGTAGAAGAAAATCAATATTTATTAGAAAAGAAAATCTGAATTTATTTTTTAATGCCATGTTAGGGAAATTTTTTTTTAAAATATTGCTTATACTTTGAAATCCAAAAATATATTTGCAATTTTTTTTAAATAAAAAATATGGTTTGGGGGATGGGATATTAAAACTAAAAGAATGGGTAGAATTTTGAATATTTTGATTTTTCATACATTTTGTAAAAAATACATTTAATGACTACTTTATTTTTCCTTCTTCTATTAAAACAAAGTAATTGTTTTTTAAAGTTTACTTTAATTTTGTCCAGAAATCTGCAAGCTAGCTATTTCATTAATTTTGTGGAAGAAAATTTTATGTCCCCGGGATGAGTCATAACCAATCTTTAGTGTCTAATCTTAACAATTTTCAGTGTGCAAAAGGTTTGTCTCTCTACAAAATAATGAACCAAAACACACTTCTAAACATTAAAGTATTTAAAACTGAAAAACAGTAAAAAGTCATTTTTAAAAAAAATCGTACAGTAGGGAACCGATTATCCGGAATGGTCGGGACCATCGCTTTCCGGATAACTGATTTTTCCGGTTTTCTGAATCGCTACAAAAAGCCGTTTTTTTTATTGTTAAACCCAACTAAAAAAAAAAAAATTTGGAAATAATCTTAAAAATAAGAAAAAACGATGAAGTAATACACTAATGATCATTTCCAAAATGATGGTAAGGTAAACATCGTTAAAAAAAGAAAGAAAAATCGTAAAACCTTATGAAGAAAAAAAAAATTTTTTTAAAAAATGGCGAGAAAATTTATCGAATTTTGTTCCGGTTTTTTGGTTTTCCGGTTTTCTGATTTCCGGATAACGGGTTCTGTACTGTATTTGTATGTAGTGTTAATGTGTTATTCTTATTAGCAATACATTCAAATATTGCTTTTAAACATGTTATCAATGAATTTATTCATTGTAAAAGGATATTTTGTTTTTTATAGATAATTCGTGTGCTGACTAAAACCTTTTGCACACTAGCATATATATATATATTCATTGAATAAATATATATAAATATGAATAAATATAAGGGTTCAAAAATTAAATTGCCGAACATGCCATTCTTGTTAAATTCTTAGTAGACACATATTTACTTTACTCATTTTGGTACAATTCTCTGTGATGAAAGATGAAACAGATAAATTGTGCTAAAGGGGAAAAAGAACATCAATTATGTTTTCCCATACTGAATTTTATTGTATAAATAAGCATTTACAAAACAAAGCTTATTAATTTTTTAAAATTTTTGTAGGCTTATTTTTACTGAGAAAAGTTTACTGAAATCTCTAAACAGAAAAACAATAAATAATTTAATAAATAATAAAAAGCATGTACTTGCTTCAGATAATAACAGTTCTTTTTTGTTAATGACAATGCACTCTATCAATGCTTATTCAAACTAAACAACTAATGATCAAAGCAAAACAAAGTTATAAATGATTATTTGTGCTTGAAACATCTTTGTTAAAATTTAATACCTCAAATTTATACTTATAAGCTTTAATATACATATTATCATTTTTGTACAAATTACAAATAGATATATTTATATGTTTTCATAAATATGTAATTGAAAAACATATGTTTAGGTACCTAAAAGTTTCATTCACATTATAGTATTTTATAACATACCTGGAAGGGCATATATAAATTTCAATATTTTTCAAGCCAGAACAGTTATAAAAATTGTACATAAAATATCTCAAAATTGTCATTTGTTTAAATTTTACCTTTTCATAGAATATGCATTTGTCATAAAAATTTCAAAAATTATACAAGAAATTTGAAAATTATAGAAATAAAAATAAGTACCTGTTTTAATTCAAAGGCATTTATTTCTGCTAATTGTTTTGTACTAAATGCCATGAAACGTTTTCGTTTAGTAATAGGAGTTTCTTCAATATGGCTGATATAAAATCCCAATGATAATAAAACAAAAACTAACACTGAGGCTGAAAGAGAAAATAAGTTTTAATACTACTCATAATGGAATAGATAACATATTTATCAGTTTACAATAGAAGCATACCAGCAATTTTCTTCTTATTGATAATCATTACATCGATAAAATGTCTCTTTTTGTCTTTAGGCAGATCTCGCCACCATTTTCTAAAACCTCTGAAAAAAATTACATGTCATCAAAATAGGCAGTAAAAAAATTTATAACTAACTCAACTTCTAGTTTAGAAAGAAAATCAATAATCTCACTAATTTTATTTCAATGCTTATTATCCAAAATGGGTTTACTAGAATTAACCAACACTGTGTATATTGATCAAATGAGGATCACCCTTATTTCGAGTATTTCTGCCTCAGCTCTAAGGAAAGTTGTTTATAGAATTGAAGCAACATTGCTAATTTAAAAAAAGTTACATTATACAGTCGAACCCCGTTATAGTGAACCGTCTGCGGACTCAGTAATGTGTCCACTATAACCGATGGTTCACTATATCCAAATTTTTTGAAGAATATTTTTTGCATAAGACAGTTGAATGATTGAAAATTGGCTTTGCAATTTTGCATAAGTTATTTAAAAAATTATTAACTAATTAACAGATGATAAAGCAAAAATTGATGGAAAAAGTAATTACGTCACTAAATATTAGTTTTATTTTCACTTTTTATGAAAAACATTTGTGATTTTTGATTGAACACAATTTGATTTTAAATTGAGTTCATCAACTTTCTTATCTACAATGTGCAAAGAATGCAAGATTTTTACATTTTGAACAAGATTTCGAACCATCTTAACAAAGCATCTCCTACGTTTTCTCTTTGAGCTCCACGCAGTTTTTTCGATGAAACCATGTTTTTGTCGTATGCCGCAAGAATTGCACTTCGATTTTTCCAAATGTTTGAAACTGTAGATTTTGACAAGCAAAATTCCTTACACAGTGTCGATTGATTGGCTCCATCATCAATACGCTTTACAATTTTAACTTTGTCCTCTATTGAAAACGCTGTTCTCTTTAGCGAATTTGCCATTTTCCCTGCTTTTGAAATAAAAATCTTGTCTCAAATAGATAATGTAAGAATATGAAGAGAGCAGCTGTAGAATGAGTTAAATTGTTCCCCTTTTTGATTGTCAAGGGGTGATTTGTAAAGAATATGGTTTGAACAGATAAGAAAATTCCAAAAATTCAGCAGGTGGCCAAGTTAACTAGTTGTAGAGCAAGCTTGGGGAAAAGAGATATTGCGAGGCTTGTCAGGGAGGGGGGAGTATAAGATAAATGATCTGTTTGACATTTATTACAGTATAGTTAGAAGTGATAAGCATAAAGGAGAGTAATATGACGCATTTTATAGGAATGCATTCATTTTCAGTCCCAACACCTACAAGTTTAAAGATGGAGGACTGAAAAAGATATTTAAAGAAATGAAATTTAAGTCCACTATAACCTAGTTTCCAAGTTCTAAGCTGTTCACTATAAGCGCTAAAAATAACATTATTTAAATAGGAAAAAGGATGGGACCGCTAAAAAAGTTCACTACATCCGAGTGTTCACTATATCCCAGGTTCACTATAGCGGGGTTCGACTGTAGTTACAGTTATTGTTTTAAAGTTTAAATTATTGTATGACTATAAAGCTCACACGACTTCCACAGGGGAACAGAAACTTTTCAGAGCTAAATATTTTAACAGGACGCAGTTTTTTGGTTTGATATTTTCTTCAAAATTACAGTACTTATTTTTTTTAATTTAGTTAAAACAACTTTTCAAAATAATTTTAGAATGTATAAAGTTTGTATATTGTTTAATTTTTTCGTTAACAATGAAAAAAATTCATTTGATTTTCTTCGATTTTTGAATCAACTAGCAAATGTGTTAAAAAAATAATAGAAATCAAAATATATTGAAATAATAGCAATAATTTATAAAGTTAAATTTATGGTCCCACTCGTGAATTTAAAGAATTCTAACTACTAAATAATAAAATTGGCCTATAATTATTTTTATTATATTTAACATAACAGAAAAATCCTTTTCTTTTAACATAACAGAAAATATTCTTTTAATTTTATCCATCAAGGCAATTCTCTTTCTTGTAAGAATTTTTTCTGGAATTTTTCATTCTATTCTTTTTAATGAGAATTAATTTTTTAAATGTGTTTTTTTTAATGAATATATATGTAATGAAAAACTTAGTAGGATTTTCCGCCCAACTTAAACAAAATATTTCTATTGGGCTGCTTGAATATCCCCGTGTCTTGTCCCTATGATCAGATATATTCTGCATCCTCAGTTCCTATTTATCATCCTGCCCCAAAATGGTAATCAAGTTTCGGTGACAAACAATAGCGAGTGAATTACTAGGGTGGGGAAAAGAACAACTCAAAATGGAATAAACTTGAAAGGTAAAACTCACCTACGAAAAAGCTATTATTATGTATATATATTATCGCAATTACTAATAACAAGACGTAACACTTCAATATTAGTGATTGAAATGGGCTGCAGGTGTTGGATAGCAGAACTCTTACCTATGGCTTTATGCTTTCATCATTAGCACGTTGATTATCATAAGATTTTCTAAGATTTTGTTTGTACTTTAAAACTGATTAAAAAGTTTTATGTTAAGAAAAAGTATAGAACTGTATTAAACATAGGTCTAATAGCAAACATTATGAAAATTCTAAAAGCTATTTTTGACAATCTAAATGTGAAATTGAGAGGGTAAATATTGTATCTATCACATTCCAATACATCTGAGAAAAGGAGAAACAACAAGGAGGTTCCAGGCCTGAAGCCTAGTGATCTTCCCAGATGTTGTACTTGTAGGAGATATTTCTGTATCTTGATTTCTAGCAACGATTACAGTCACCAAATCTACTTTTATCTCGTAATTTTTTAAAAAATGAAGTAAAAAATCATAGAGCTACAAGTTATACCTTTTGAGTTGGTCCCCTATATTGTGGTGTTTTTTTCAGTTTCTCACAGCCACTGAAAAGAAGTTTGCTGGACCTGGCGATCATTTTGGAGTAGATAACAATAGAGAAATCTTTCCTCTTCAAGCACAACGATTATTACCTTACAGTTGGTGATATTAAGATCCAATAATGAAATATCTCCAGGTTTATTTTTCATTTAAAGACTTAATAAAATATTTATGGGGAGATTTCCACAGCCTGATCTGTGGCAGCATAAACGCCAAGTCTTGCCAACTTCCGGGCATCGGCCAACGAGAAACTAAAAAAAAAATTAAAAAAAAAAAAACACAGAAGGATACCAATTCAAAATGTATAACTCGTAGCCACCCCCAGGCAAACATCTGCATGCGTTCTTTAAAAAAATTTGCAAGTTTAAAATCTATTTGGCACCTTGGCGATTGTAGCTGGCTCAACAGATTACGATACAGAAATATCCCCATATTTATTATTTAATATTCAACAAATAAAAGGTAAGTATACAAATTAACAAACCTTCCAGTAAGAATAGCAGTCAACTTAAGAAATGGCTTGAAGACAAACCAAAATATTGGATGGATTTTTCTAGGTTCAGATGTTTTAAAAGAACGATATAAAACTATTCTGGAAAAATGACTTTTAAAATTTCTATTTCTTGAATGAAACTCAATTTGCGAGAAATTTTTCAGGTCATACTTTAAGTTGCATAATTTATTGTGATTAAAAGACGAAAATAGTACATTATAATGTGATGTTTTGATAGCACTGTTATTCAAAAGAGAAATTTTATTTATAGTAGCTACCGGCCGTTTCGAAAGTACATTAAAAGCTCCTTTCACACAATACATCTCCAAATGTTAAAAAACGAAGATGTTTAAAAGAATTTATTCTTTAACATTATTTATTGAACAAACCCTTAACAACTCTCGTCTGCAATTAACCCTTAGATGAGAAAAGTTTTTTAAATCTCACAAGAGTTTCTAAAAGGTTACAATTTTAAATATAGTATAATACAAATATTAAAATAATAGGAGAATTATGACTCTAAATTACGAGACTTTTTGTACTTAAGAGTACATTTCCATCACAAATTCCGCGGTTTCCCTGATTTGTTTTGTTTTGGCAGTGTCTATTACACCGACTATCGGTAAGATAGCCTCAGAGCTATCGCGCCGACGTTGACAACAGCGCCACTTTACAGAAACTAATTCATCGGTATAATAGCTATAAGTTATGCTTTTCTACCTGTGTATGTGAAATTGGTAATGGGTTGTCATTGTTTGATGGGTTGTCATTGTTTCACCAACAACAAAAAATTTAAAAATAAAAGAACATTATTTCTTTTTTCCTTAAAGCGTATAAAATTTTTCATAGAATTTTTAAAAACTAATTATTTATTAACATTATATTGGATTTATTTAAATATATTAATTGTTTCTTTCGACTCATTTATATTTTAATTAATAATTTAAATAAAGTTTTTACTAAAGTACAAATAAAGGTGTCTTTTCCTACTTTTTTTTCTGGTGAAGTATATCTATTTTTTATTTATCATTTATTTCAAAGGGTACCAAAATTTTCGAAATTATTATTTTTCTTTTAATTTATAAATTTTTTGAGACAGTTTTAGGGGCGATAGCTATTACGGTTATTTAAATAAATTATATTAAACTTAATTGTCTGGTTGAAAAATATTTTTTAATAATAATATTTCATAATTATAATTTAAATTCAACTGTTTTTATAATAATAATTATACACTACATAAAGTGACAGAGGAATTAATGGTATACCATTAAAATATATGAAAATATGTTTTGCGATACAGCTTTTTATAATACATCTAGCATTTGAACATAATATATTAATAGTTATTTGTTTTTGTAGAGAATTGTTGGGACTGCGAGAGAAAACATTTTGCCTTATAAATTATTAATGTTATTAACTTCATATTGATCAAATATATTTTATGTAATTTATTTTCGGTGGTTGACTTATAAATTAAATGAAGATTAAATAACTTTTTTCAATAAATTATGTATCCAATAACGAGGATTTAATGGCAAAAAAATTTAATTTTTGTCTTATTTAACTATCAAAAGTAATTAATTTTGCTTAGTCATTTAATTCCAAAATTCTTAGTGAATGACGGATTCCAATGACAAAATCCAACCCATCGTCCAAGAAAACCTCTCACTTGGTTTTATAATGCAAAAATGCAGAGTGGGAGCTCCATCCAAAGACAGATACTTTGAAACCGTGTTTTAGGAATCTATATCTA